>NW_018401553.1:1526-1603 GCF_002168275.2 Theobroma umbraticum | reverse complement strand
TTTAATTAAAAATGTAAAAATATTTAACTTAAAATCAATTTTGGGATTATAAAACTATTTAAAGTAAGTAATATAGC
>NW_018401553.1:995-1396 GCF_002168275.2 Theobroma umbraticum | reverse complement strand
TTAAAGTGAGTAATAAGGCTTTTGAAGGAATGGGATACTATAAATGGACTTTTCATCTAAATGAATGGCTGTTTTTGTATGTTTCTTAAGACAAGCATTCAATTATAATCTGTTTTAACTAAAATATAAAATAAATTCAAATTTAAATCAATTTGGAGATTGAAAAACCATTTAAAGTGAGTAATAAAACTTTTGAAACAATGAGAGACCATAAATGGACTTTTATTCCCAATGAATGACTTTTTCTACATGTGTGCTATGATAAGCATTTAATTATAATCTGTTTTGTCTAAAAATATAAAAGGAATTCAAATTAACATCAATTTGGAGATTATAAAACCATTTAAAGTGAGTAATGAGGCTTTTAGAGGAATGGGTGACTATAAATGGACTTTTCTTGC
>NW_018401553.1:558-985 GCF_002168275.2 Theobroma umbraticum | reverse complement strand
CTTTTTCTTCACCTTTCTCGAGGTAAACCTTCAATTATAATCTGTTTTAATAAAAAATATAAAAAAATTAAAGTTAAAATCAATTATGAGATTTTAAAACCTTTTAAAGCAAGTGATAAAGCTTTTGAAGGAATAAAAGACTATAAATGGATTTTTCTTTCAAATGAATGGTGTTTTCTACATGTTTCCCAAGACAGGTATTCAATTATAGTCTGTCTTAACAAAAGATGTAAAACTATTTAACTTAAAATCAATTATGAGATTATAAAACCATTTGAAGCGAGTGATAAAGCTTTTGAAGGAATGGGAGACTATAAATAGACTTTTCTTTCAAATAAATGGCATTTTCTACATGTTTCTCGAGGTAGACATTCAATTATAGTCTGTCATAACAAAGGATGTAAAAACATTTAACCTAAAATCAATT
>NW_018401553.1:0-157 GCF_002168275.2 Theobroma umbraticum | reverse complement strand
TTATTAGTTTATAAAACCATTTAAAGCAAATTAGAAGGCTTTTGAAGGCTTGAGTGGCTATAAGTTGACTTTTCGTGTCAATGAATAGCTTTTGCTTCATATTCCCCAGGGCAGACACTCAATTATAGCCTTTTTCTAACCAAAAATATAAAAAAAA
>NW_018401552.1:0-1327 GCF_002168275.2 Theobroma umbraticum | reverse complement strand
ACTTTTCTTGCCAATGAATGCCTTTTTTCTCATGTTTCTCAAGGAAGACATTCAATTATAGTCTTTTTTAATGAAAAATAGAAAAAAATTCAACTTAAAATCAATTATGAGATTATAAAACTATTTACAGTGACTAATAAGACTTTTGAAAAAATGAGTGATTATAAATGGACTTTTCTTCTCAAGGAATGGCTTTTTGTACACGTTTCTTAAGGCAGACATTCAATTATAATCTGTTCCAGCTAAAAATGTAAAAAAATCAATCTAAAATCAATTATGAGATTATAAAACTATTTAAAGCGTGTAACAAGGCTTTTGAAGGAATAAGTGACTATAAATAAACTTTTCTTGCAAATGAATGCCTTTCTATACGTTTCTTAATGAACACATTCAGTTATAGTCTGTTTTAATGAAAAATATAAAAACATTCCACTTAAAATCAATTATAAGATTATAAAATAATTTAAATTGAGTAATAAGGCTTTTGAAGGAATGGGTGATTATAAATGGACTTTTCTTGTCAATGAATGCCTCTTCTTCACGTTTCATAAGGTAATTATTTTTTTGAATGAAAAATGTAAAAATAATCAACTTAAAATCAATTATGAGTTTATAAAATCATTTAAAGCGAGTAACAAGGCTTTTGAAAGAATGGGTGACTATAAATGGACTTTTCTTGCTAGTGAATGCCCTTTTGTTCACGTTTCTCAAGGTAAACATTCAATTATAACTTGTTTTAACAAAAAATGTGAAAAGAAAATTAAACTTAAAATCAATTTTGAGATTATAAAACCATTTAAAGTGAGTAATAAGGCTTTTAAAGGAGTGGGTGATTATAAATAGACTTCTTTTATCAATGAATGCCTTTTTTCTCATATTTCTCAAAGTAAACATTCAATTATAGTTAGTTTTAATCAAAATGTAAATAAAAAAATTGAACTTAAAATCAAATTTGAGATTATAAAACTATTTAAAACGAGTAATAAGTCTTTTGAAAGAATGGGTGGCTATAAATAAACTTTTTTTACCAATGAATGTAATTTTCTTTACGTTTCTCAGTGTAGACATTTAATTATAGTCTGGTCTAACCAAAAATGTAAAAAAATTCAACTTAAAATCAATTTTGAAAGTATAAAACCATTTAAGTGAGTAATAAGGCTTTTGAAGGAATTGGTGACTTTAAATGGACTTTTCTTCTCAATGAATGGATTTTTATACGCGTTTCTCAAGGAAAGCACTCAATTATAGTCCTTTTTAATGAAATATGTAAAACAATTTAACTTAAAATCAATTATCAGATTATAAAACCATTTAAAGCGAGTAATAA
>NW_018401551.1:1428-1538 GCF_002168275.2 Theobroma umbraticum | reverse complement strand
TTGCCAATGAATG
This sequence comes from Theobroma umbraticum, assembly GCF_002168275.2. Taxonomy (NCBI): domain Eukaryota; kingdom Viridiplantae; phylum Streptophyta; class Magnoliopsida; order Malvales; family Malvaceae; genus Theobroma; species Theobroma umbraticum. The sequence goes on along the minus strand of NW_018401551.1, from coordinate 1,525 downwards.
CCTTTTTCTTCACTTTTCTTGTAGTAGACATTCAATTATAGCGTATTATAGCCAAAAATGTAAAAACATTCAACTTAAAATCAATTATGAGATTAAA
>NW_018401551.1:1043-1191 GCF_002168275.2 Theobroma umbraticum | reverse complement strand
TCTCACAGTAGATATTCAATTAGAGTCTGTTTTATCCAAAAATGTAAAACAATTAAACTTAGAATCAATTATGGGATGATAAAATCATTTAAAGTGAGGAATAAGGCTTTGAAGGAATAGGTGATTATAAATGGACTTTTCTTGCTAA
>NW_018401551.1:644-803 GCF_002168275.2 Theobroma umbraticum | reverse complement strand
TCTTTATGTAGGCATTCAATTATAGTTTGTTTTAACTAAAAATGTAAAAAAATTAACTTAAAATAAATTATGAGATTAAAAAACCATTTAAAGCGAGTAATAAAGCTTTTGAAGGAATTGGTGACTATAAAAGGACTTTCTTGCCAATGAATGCCTTTT
>NW_018401551.1:536-634 GCF_002168275.2 Theobroma umbraticum | reverse complement strand
TCTTGTAGTAGACATTCAATTATAGTCTGTTTTAGGCAAAAATATAAGAAAATTCAACTTAAAATCAATTATGAGATTATAAATCCATTTAAAGCGAG
>NW_018401551.1:0-150 GCF_002168275.2 Theobroma umbraticum | reverse complement strand
ATGAGATTATAAAACCATTTAAAGCGAGTAATAAGGCTTTGGAAGGAATGGGTGGCTATAAATGGACTTTTCTTGTCGATGAAAACTTGTTTCTTTATGTTTCTCGAGGCTGACATTGAATTATATTCTATTTTAACTAAAAATGTAAAA
>NW_018401550.1:1019-1139 GCF_002168275.2 Theobroma umbraticum | reverse complement strand
ATACTATAATTGAATGTCGACCTCAAGAAACGTGAAGAAACAAGCATTCATTGGCAAGAAAAGTCAATTTCGAGTCACCCATTCCTTCAAAAAGCTTATTACTCGCTTTAAATGGTTTTA
>NW_018401550.1:440-587 GCF_002168275.2 Theobroma umbraticum | reverse complement strand
CTCATTCTTTGACAAGAAAAGTCTATTTAGAGTCACTCATTCCTTCGAAACGCTAGTTAATCGCTTTAAACGGTTTTATAATATCGTAATTGGTTTTAAGTTGAATTTTTTTACATTTTTTTTAAAACAGACAATAATTGAATGTCT
>NW_018401550.1:0-133 GCF_002168275.2 Theobroma umbraticum | reverse complement strand
TATAATTCCATAATTGATTTTAAGTTGATTTTTTTCACATTTTTGATTAAAAAAATACTATAATTGAATGTCTATGTCCAGAAACGTGAAGAAATAAGTATTCATTGAGAAGAAAAGTCTATTTAGAGTCACC
>NW_018401549.1:1476-1770 GCF_002168275.2 Theobroma umbraticum | reverse complement strand
ATGAATGCTTTTTTCTTTACGTTTCTCAAGGTAAACATTCAATTATAGTCTGTTGTAACCAAAAATGTAAAAAAATTCAACTTAAAATTAATTATGAGATTAAAAACCATTTAAAGTGAGTAATAAGCCTTTTAAGGAATGGGTGACTATAAATGGACTTTTCTTACTAATGAATGCTTGTTTCTTCATGTTTCTTAAGCTAGACATTCAATTATATTGTGTTTTAACCAAAAATATAAAAAAATTCTACTTAAAATTAATTATGAGATTATAAAATCATTTAAAGCGAGTAAT
>NW_018401549.1:1295-1466 GCF_002168275.2 Theobroma umbraticum | reverse complement strand
AAGGGATGAGTGACTATAAATGGACTTTTTTTTGCTAGTGAATGCCTTATTCTTCACGTTTCCCAAGGTAAAAATTCAATTATAGTCTGCTTTAACCAAGAATGCTAAAAAATTCAACTTAAAATCAATTACGAGATTTTAAAACCATTTAAAGCGAGTAATATGGCTTTT
>NW_018401549.1:1132-1285 GCF_002168275.2 Theobroma umbraticum | reverse complement strand
GTGACTATAAATGGACTTTTCTTACCAATGAATGATTTTTTCTTCACGTTTCTAGAGATAAGCAATCAATTATAATATATTTTAACCAATAATGTAAAAACAATTGAACTAAAAATCAATTTTGAGATTATAAAAACATTTAAAGCGAGTAAT
>NW_018401549.1:1003-1116 GCF_002168275.2 Theobroma umbraticum | reverse complement strand
TAGAAGACTATAAATGAACTTTTCTTGTCAATGAACGCTTGTTTCTTTACGTTTCTCATGGTAGACATTCAATTATAGTCTGTTTTAACAAAAAATGTAAAAACAATCTAACT
>NW_018401549.1:666-816 GCF_002168275.2 Theobroma umbraticum | reverse complement strand
TCTCAAGATACACATTCAATTATAGTCTGTTTTAACTAAAAATCTAAAAAAATTTAACTTAAAATGAATTATGAGATTATAAAACTATATAAAGGTAGTAATAAGGCTTTTGAAAGAATGGGTGACTATAAATAGACTTTTTTTGCCAAT
>NW_018401549.1:382-543 GCF_002168275.2 Theobroma umbraticum | reverse complement strand
ATAAGGCTTTTGAAGGAATGGGAGACTATAAATAGACTTTTCTTCTCAATGAATTATTTTTTCTGATGTTTTCTGAGACAAACATTCAATTATTGTCTGTTTTAACGAAAAATGTGAAAAAATTCAGCTTAAAATCAATTATGAGATTATAAAACAATTTA
>NW_018401549.1:169-278 GCF_002168275.2 Theobroma umbraticum | reverse complement strand
TGCCTTTTTCTTCATTTTTCTCAAGGTAGATGTTCAATTATAGTCTGTTGAAACTAAAAATGTTAAAAAATTTAACTTAAAATCAATAATGAGATTATAAAACAATTTA
>NW_018401549.1:0-159 GCF_002168275.2 Theobroma umbraticum | reverse complement strand
TAAGGCTTTTAAAAGAATAAGAGACTATAAATGGACTTTTCTTGCCAATGAATGCTTGTTTGTTTATTCATGTTTCTTGAGATAAACATTCATTTATAGACTGTCTTAACCAAAAAAGTGAAAAAATTCAACTCAAAATCAATTATGAGATTATAAAAC
>NW_018401548.1:883-1009 GCF_002168275.2 Theobroma umbraticum | reverse complement strand
TTTTTTATATTTTTCGTTAAAACAGACTATAATTGAATGCTTGTCTTAAGAAACATGTAAAAAAACTCAGTGTTTTGGAAGAAAAGTCTATTTATAGCCTCTCATTTTTTTCAAAAGCCCTATTAC
>NW_018401548.1:716-861 GCF_002168275.2 Theobroma umbraticum | reverse complement strand
CTCATAATTGATTTCAAGTTAAATTTTTTACATTTTTCATTAAAACAGACTATAGATAAATGTTGGCTTCAAAAAACGTGTAGAAAAACCCATTTAATTGGAAGAAAAGTCCATTTATAGTCTCTCATTCCTTCAAAAGCTTTAT
>NW_018401548.1:309-555 GCF_002168275.2 Theobroma umbraticum | reverse complement strand
AAAGTCTATTTATAATCACTCATTTCTTCAAAAACCTTATTGCTCACTTTAAATAGTTTTATAATCTCAAAATTGATTTTAAGTCCAATTTTTTTACATTTTTTGACTAAAATAGATTATAATTGAATATCTACCTCGAGAAACGTGAGGAAAAAGACATTTACTAACAAGAAAAGTCCATTTATAGTCACATATTCCTTCAAAAGCCTTATTGCTCACTTTAAATAGTTTTATAATCTCAAAATT
>NW_018401548.1:0-126 GCF_002168275.2 Theobroma umbraticum | reverse complement strand
TATCTCAAAATTGATTTTACGTTCAATTTTGTTTTACATTTTTAGTTAAGACAACCTATAATTAACTGTCTACCTTGAGAAACGTGAAGAAAAAAGCATTCATTGACAAAAAATGTCCATTTATAG
>NW_018401547.1:2076-2200 GCF_002168275.2 Theobroma umbraticum | reverse complement strand
TAATCTCATAATTGATTTTAAGTTGAATTTTTTTGTATTTTTTATTAAAACAGATAATAAGTGATTGTTTTCCTTGAAAAACGTACAAAAAAAGCCATTCATTGAGAACAAAAGTCTATTTATA
>NW_018401547.1:1937-2066 GCF_002168275.2 Theobroma umbraticum | reverse complement strand
CCTTCAAAAGCCTTATTACCCGTTTTAAATAGTTTTATAATCTCATAATCGATTTTAAGTTAAATGTTTTTATATTTTTTTTTAAAACAGACTATAATTGAAAGCCTACCTCAGGAAAGGTGTAGAAAA
>NW_018401547.1:1449-1598 GCF_002168275.2 Theobroma umbraticum | reverse complement strand
TTATTAAAACATACTATAATTGAATGTCTACCTCAAGATACATGAAGAAACAAGCATTCATTGATAAGAAAAGTCTATTTCGAGTCACTCATTCTTTCAAAAAGCTTATTACTGGCTTTAAATAGTTTTATAATCTCATAATTGATTTT
>NW_018401547.1:1104-1230 GCF_002168275.2 Theobroma umbraticum | reverse complement strand
CCCGCTTTTAATGGTTTTATAATCTCATAATTGATTTTAAATTGAATTTTTTTACATTTTAGGTTAAAACAGACTATAATCGAATGTCTACCTCAAGAAACGTGAAGAGAAAAGCATTCATTAATA
>NW_018401547.1:876-1081 GCF_002168275.2 Theobroma umbraticum | reverse complement strand
CATTCCTTCAAAAGGCTTATTACCCGCTTTAAATAGTTTTATAATCTCATAATTCATTTTAAGTTGAGTTATTTTATATTTTTTATTAAAACAGATAATAAGCGATTGTTTTTCTCGAAAAATGTACAAAAAAAGCCATTCATTGAAAACAAAAGTCTAATTATAATCATTCATTCCTTCAAAAGCCTTATTACCCGCTTTAAAT
>NW_018401547.1:740-866 GCF_002168275.2 Theobroma umbraticum | reverse complement strand
TCTCATAATCGATTTTAAGTTGAATTGTTTTATATGTTTCTTTAAAACAGACTATAATTGAAAGCCTACCTCAGGAAAGGAGTAGAAAAAGCCATTCATTGAGAAGAAAAATCCATTTTTAGTCAC
>NW_018401547.1:508-716 GCF_002168275.2 Theobroma umbraticum | reverse complement strand
TCGGTTTAAATGATTTTATAGTCTCATAATTGATTTTAAGTTGAATTTTTTTACTTTTTCCTTAAAAACAGACAATAATTGAACGTCTAACTTGAGAAACATGCAGAAAAAGCCATTTATTGAGGAAAAAAGTCCATTTATAGTCACCCATTCCTTTAAAAGGCTTATTACACGCTTTAAATAGTTTTATAATCTCATAATTGATTTT
>NW_018401547.1:0-137 GCF_002168275.2 Theobroma umbraticum | reverse complement strand
ATCTCATAATTGATTTTAAGTTGAATGTTTTTACATTTTTTGTTAATGCAGACTGTAATTGAATGTCTACCTTGAGAAAAGTGAAAAAAAGCCTTTCATTGAGAAGAAAAGTTCATTTATAGTCACTCATTCTTTCA
>NW_018401546.1:979-1084 GCF_002168275.2 Theobroma umbraticum | reverse complement strand
TTTAAGTCAAATTTTTTTACATAATTGGATAAAACAGATAATAATTGAATGTCTACTTTGAGAAATGTGAAAACAACATATTCGTTGATAAGAAAAGTTCATTTA
>NW_018401546.1:782-969 GCF_002168275.2 Theobroma umbraticum | reverse complement strand
TTCCTTCAAAAGCTTTATTACTCACTTTAAATTGTTTTACATAATTGATTCTAAATTAAAATTTTTTTACATTTTTGGCCAAAATAGAAAATAATTAAATATTTGCCTTAAGAAACATGAAGAAAAAGGGATACATTGGTAAGAAAAGTCTATTTATAGTCACCCATTCCTTCAAAAGCCTTATTAC
>NW_018401546.1:392-503 GCF_002168275.2 Theobroma umbraticum | reverse complement strand
TAAGTTTAATTTTTTTACATTTTTGGTTTAAACAAACTATAATTGAATCTCTACTTCAAGAGACATGAAGAAAAAGACATTCATTGGTAAGAAAAATTTATTTATAATCTC
>NW_018401546.1:0-137 GCF_002168275.2 Theobroma umbraticum | reverse complement strand
GTTGAATTTTTTTATATTTTTTGTTAAAATAGACTATAATTGAATCTCTACCTCGAGAAACATAAGGAAAAAGACATTCATTAGCATGAAAAGTCCATTTATAGTCACCAATTCCTTCAAAAGCCTTATTACTCGCT
>NW_018401545.1:21166-21298 GCF_002168275.2 Theobroma umbraticum | reverse complement strand
AAGCGAGTAATAAGGCTTTTGAAAGAATGGATGACTATAAATGGACTTTTCTTACGATTGAATGTCTTTTTCTTTATACTTCTCGAGATAGGTATTCAATTATAGTCTGTTGTAACCAAAAATATAAAAAAA
>NW_018401545.1:21026-21156 GCF_002168275.2 Theobroma umbraticum | reverse complement strand
AAATCAATTATGAGATTATAAAACTATTTAAAGCAAGAAATAAGGATTTTAAAAGAATGGGTGACTATAAATAGTCTTTTCTTGCCCATGAATGCCTTTTTCTTCATGTTTCTCGAGGTAGACATTCAAC
>NW_018401545.1:20705-21016 GCF_002168275.2 Theobroma umbraticum | reverse complement strand
TTTATCCAAAAATGTAAAAAAATTCAACATAAAATCAATTATGAAATTGTAAAACCATTTAAAGAGCGTAACAAGGCTTTTGAAAGAATACGTGACTTTAAATAAACTTTTCTCGCCAATGAATGTCTTTTTCTTCATGTTTCTTGAGGTAAACATTCAACTATAGTCTGTTTTAACTAAAAAGGTAAAAAAATTCAACATAAAATAAATTATGAGATTATACAATCATTTAAAAAGCGTAATAAGGCTTTTGAAAGAATGAGTGCCTATAAGAGGACTTTTCTTGGCCATGAATGCTTTTTTCTTCACGT
>NW_018401545.1:20435-20695 GCF_002168275.2 Theobroma umbraticum | reverse complement strand
AGACATTCAATTATAGTTTGTTTAATGAAAAATGTTAGAAAATTAGACTGAGAATGAATTATGAGTTTACAAAGCCATTTAAAGCAAGTAATAAGGCTTTTGAAGGAATAAGTGACAATAAGTAGACTTTTCTTGTCAATGAATGTCTTTTTCTTCCCGTTTCTTGATATAGAAAATTAATTATAATCTATTTTAACTAAAAAAGTAAAAAAAATTGAACTTAAAATCAAATTTCAGATTATAAAACCATTTAAAGCGAG
>NW_018401545.1:20073-20425 GCF_002168275.2 Theobroma umbraticum | reverse complement strand
TTTGAAGAAATGGGTGATAATAAATGGTCTTTTCTTGCTAATGAATATATTTTTCTTCATGTTTCTCAATGTAGACATTCAGTTATAATATGTTTTAATCAAAAAAGTAAAAAAAAAATTGAATTTGAAATCAATTTTGAGATTATAAACTATTTAAATCGAGTAATAAGGCTTTTGAAGGAATGAGACACTATAATAGACTTTTCTTGCCAATAAATATTTTTTTCTTCATGTTTCTTGAGGTAGATATTTAATTATAGTATAATAGACATTCAATTATAGTATGTTTTAACAAAAAAAGGTAAAAAAATAAAACTTAAAATTAATTATGAGATTATAAAATCATTTACAG
>NW_018401545.1:19909-20063 GCF_002168275.2 Theobroma umbraticum | reverse complement strand
GGCTTTTGAAGGAATGGGTGACTATAAATGGATTTTTCTTTTGAATGAATCCCTTTTCTTCATGTTTCTCAATGTAAACATTCAACAATAGTCTGTTTTAACTAAAAATGTTAAACAATTCAACTTAGAAGCAATTATGAGATTATAAAACCAT
>NW_018401545.1:19776-19899 GCF_002168275.2 Theobroma umbraticum | reverse complement strand
TAATAAGGCCTTTGAAAGAATGAGTGACTATAAATAGACTTTTCTTATCAGTGAATGTCTTTTTTTTTCAGGTTTTTAGAGATAGACATTCAATTATAGTCTATTTTAACAAAAAATGTAAAA
>NW_018401545.1:19592-19766 GCF_002168275.2 Theobroma umbraticum | reverse complement strand
TAAAATCAATTATGAGATTATAAAATCTTTTACAGCGAGTAGTAAGGCTTTCGGAAGAATGAGTGAGTATAAATGAACTTCACTTGCCTATTAATACCTTTTTCTTCATGTTTTTTGAGACAAGCATTCAATTATATTCTATTTTAACTAAAAATGTAAACAAATTCAACTTAA
>NW_018401545.1:19431-19575 GCF_002168275.2 Theobroma umbraticum | reverse complement strand
TAAAACCATTTAAAGCGAGTAATAAGATTTTTGAAGGAATGGGTGACTATAAATGAATTTTTCCTGCCAATGAATCCCTTTTCTTCATGTTTCTTGAGGTAGGTATTCAACAATAGCCTATTTTAACAAAAAATATAAAAAAAT
>NW_018401545.1:19064-19421 GCF_002168275.2 Theobroma umbraticum | reverse complement strand
ATCAATTATGAGATTATAAAATTATTTACAGCAAGCAATAATGCTTTTAAAAGAATGAGTGGCTATAAATGAACTTTTCTTGCCAATGAATGTCTTTTTCTTCAGGTTTCTCAAGGTAGATATCCAATTATAGTCTATTTTAACCAAAACGATAAAAAAATTCAACTTAAATTAATTATAAGATTATAAAATCATTTAAAGCGCGTAATAAGGCTTTCGAAAGAATGATTGACTATAAATGAACTTTTCTTCCCCATGAATGATTTTTTCTTCACGTGTCTTGAGGTAGATATTCAATTATTGTCTATTTTACCAAAAATGTAAAAAAATTCTACTTAAAATGAATTATGCGATTAT
>NW_018401545.1:18887-19054 GCF_002168275.2 Theobroma umbraticum | reverse complement strand
AAAGCGAGTAATAATGCTTTTGAAAGAATGAGTGTCTATAAATGGACTTTTCTTCTCAATAAATGACATTTTCTATAAGTGTCTTGAGCCAGATATTCAATAAAAGTCTGTTTGAAAGAAAAATGTAAAAAAATTTAACTTATAATCAATTATGAGATTGTAAAACT
>NW_018401545.1:18716-18877 GCF_002168275.2 Theobroma umbraticum | reverse complement strand
AGTAATAAGGCTTTTGAAAGAATGAATGATAATAAATAAACTTTTTTATCAATGAATGTCTTTTTCTTTACGTTTCTCGATGTAGATATTCAATTATAATATGTTTGAACCAAATAAGTAAAAAAATTTAAACTTAACATCAATTTTGAGATTATAAAACC
>NW_018401545.1:18516-18706 GCF_002168275.2 Theobroma umbraticum | reverse complement strand
AGTAATCAGGCTTTTGAAGGAATAGGATGATAAATGATTTTTCTTGCTAATGAATGCATTTTTCTTCAAGTTTCTCAATGTAGACATTCAGTTATAATATGTTTTAACAAAAAAAATAAAAAAATTAAACTTAAAATTAATTTTGATATTATAAAACTATTTAAATAGAGTAATAAGGCTTTCGAAGGAA
>NW_018401545.1:18369-18506 GCF_002168275.2 Theobroma umbraticum | reverse complement strand
TAAATGAACTTTTCTTGCCAATGTATACTTTTTTCGTCATATTTCTTGAGGTAGACATTTAATTATAGTCTATTTTAATGAAAAATGTAAAAAATTCAACTTTAAATTAATTATGAGATTATAAAACTATTTAAAAC
>NW_018401545.1:18228-18359 GCF_002168275.2 Theobroma umbraticum | reverse complement strand
GCTTTTGAAGGAATGAGTGACTACAAATGGACTTTTCTTCCAACGAATGTCTTTTTCTTCATGTTTCTCGAGGTAGACATTCAACAATAGTCTATTTTAACCTTAAATGTAAAAAAATTCAACTTAAAATC
>NW_018401545.1:18026-18218 GCF_002168275.2 Theobroma umbraticum | reverse complement strand
TTAGAAAACCATTTAAAACAAGTAATAAGTCTTTTGAAAGAATGGGTGACTATAAATGGACTTTTCATTCCAATGAATGTCTTTTTCTTTAGGTTTCTTGAGGTAGATATTCAATTATAGTCTGTTTGTGCTAAAAATGTAGAAAAATATAACTTACAATCAATTATGAGATTATAAAACTATTTACATCGA
>NW_018401545.1:17371-17730 GCF_002168275.2 Theobroma umbraticum | reverse complement strand
AAATGTAAAAAAAATCAATTTAAAATCAATTATGAAATTATAAAACCATTTAAAATGAGTAATAAGGTTTTTAAAAGAATGAATGACTATGAATGGACTTTTCTTGCCAATGAATGTCTTTGTCTTCATACTTCTCGAGGTAGGCATTCAATTAAAGTCTGTTTTAACTAAAAATGTAAAAACAAATTAACAAAAAATCAATTATAAGATTATAAAACTATTTAAAGTGAATAATAAGGATTTTAAAGGAATGGGTGACTATAAATAGACTTTTCTCCCCCATGAATGCCTTTTTCTGCATGTTTCCTGAGGTAGACATTCAACTATAATCTGTTTTATCCAAAAATGTAAAAAAAATT
>NW_018401545.1:17279-17361 GCF_002168275.2 Theobroma umbraticum | reverse complement strand
TCAATTATGAGATTGTAAAATCATTTAAAGCTCATAACAAGGCTTTCGAAAGAATGGATGACTTTAAATAAACTTTTCTTGC
>NW_018401545.1:16960-17269 GCF_002168275.2 Theobroma umbraticum | reverse complement strand
CTTTTTCTTCATGTTTCTTGAGGTAGACATTTAATTATAGTTTTTTTAGCCAAAAATGTTAGAAAATTAGACTTAGAATGATTTATGAGATTACAAAGTCATTTAAAGCGAGTAATAAAGCTTTTTAACGAATAGGTGACAATAGGTAGACTTTTCTTGTCAATGAATGTCTTTTTTTTCCCATTTCTTGACATATACATTCAATTATAATCTGTTTTAACCAAAAAAATAAAAAAAATTAAACTTAAAATCAATATTCAGATTATAAAACCATTTAAAGCGAGTAATAAGGCTTTTGAAGGAATAAGT
>NW_018401545.1:16587-16687 GCF_002168275.2 Theobroma umbraticum | reverse complement strand
ATGTTTCTTGAGGTAGATATTTAATTATAGTCTGTTTTAACTAAAAATGTTAAAAAATTCAACTTAAAATGAATTATGAGATTATAAAGCCATTTAAAGT
>NW_018401545.1:16284-16577 GCF_002168275.2 Theobroma umbraticum | reverse complement strand
GCTTTTGAAAGAATGAGTGACTATAAATGAACTTTTATTCCCAATGAATGTCTTTGTCTTCTAGTTTCTCGAAATAGACATTTAATTATAGTCTGTTTTAATAAAAAATATAAAAAAATAAAACTTAAAATCAATTATGAAATTATAAAATCATTTACAGCGAGTAATAAGGCTTTTGAAGGAATGGTGACTATAAATGGATTTTTCTTGCCAATGAATGCGTTTTCTTCATATTTCTCGAGCTAAGCATTCAATAATAGTCTGTTTTAACCAAAAATGTAAAACAATTCAAC
>NW_018401545.1:16058-16274 GCF_002168275.2 Theobroma umbraticum | reverse complement strand
TTATGAGATTATAAAATCATTTAAAGCGAGTACTAAGGATGTTGAAGGAATGGGTGACTATAAATGGATTTTTCTTGTCAATGAATCCCTTTTCTTCACGTTTCTCAAAGTAGGCATTCAACAATAGTCTCTTTTAACAAAAAATGTAAAAAAATATAACTTAAAATCATTTATGAGATTATAAAATCATTTACAGCAAGCAATAAGGCTTTTGAA
>NW_018401545.1:15954-16048 GCF_002168275.2 Theobroma umbraticum | reverse complement strand
GCTATAAATAAACTTTTCTTGCCAATGAATGTCTTTTTCTTCAGGTTTCTTAAGCTAGACATTCAATTATAGTCTGTTTTAACCAAAAAGGTAA
>NW_018401545.1:15649-15944 GCF_002168275.2 Theobroma umbraticum | reverse complement strand
CTTAAAATCAATTATGAGATTATAAAATCATTTAAAGCGCTTAATAAGGTTTTTGAAAGAATGAATGACTATAAATGGAGTTTTCTTCCCCATGAATATTGTTTTCTTCACGTGTCTTGAGGTAGACATTCAATTATAGTCTGTTTAATAAAAACTGTAAAAACATTCTACTTAAAATGAATTATACGATTACAAAACCATTTAAAGTGAGTAATAATGCTTTTGAAAGAATAGGTATCTATGCGTGTCCCGTCCCAAATATTTAATGAAAGTCTGTTTTAAAGAAAAATATAAA
>NW_018401545.1:15271-15639 GCF_002168275.2 Theobroma umbraticum | reverse complement strand
TTATAATCAATTATGAGATTGCAAAACCATTTAAAACGAGTAATAAGGCTTTTGAAGGAATGGGTGATAATAAATAGACTTTTTTACCAATGAATGTCTTTTTCTTCATGTTTCTCAATGTAGACATTCAATTATAATCTATTTTAACCATAAAAGTAAAAAAAAAATTGAACTTAACATCAATTTTGAGACTATAAAACTATTTAAAGTGAACAATAAGGCTTTTGAAGGAATGGTGATAATAAATGGTTTCGCTTGCTAATGAATGCATTTGTCTTCATGTTTCTCAATGTAGACATTCAGTTATATTATGTTTTAACCAAAAAAGTAAAAAAATTAAATTTAAAATCAATTTTGAGATTATAAAA
>NW_018401545.1:15113-15261 GCF_002168275.2 Theobroma umbraticum | reverse complement strand
CAAGTAATAAGGCTTTTGAAGGAATGGTAGACTATAAATGAACTTTTCTTGCCAATGAATACTTTTTTCCTCACATTTCTTGAGGTAGACATTTAATTATAGTTTGTTTTAACAAAAAATATATAAAATTCAACTTAAAATTATTTAT
>NW_018401545.1:14755-15103 GCF_002168275.2 Theobroma umbraticum | reverse complement strand
AACCATTTAAAATGAGTAATAAGTCTTTTGAAAGAATGGATGACTACAAATGGACCTTTCTTTCCAATGAATGCTTTTTTTCACGTTTCTCGAGATAGATATTCAACAATAATCTGTTTTAACCAAAAATGTAAAAAAATTCTACTTAAAATCATATATGAGATTATAAAATAATTTAAAATGAGTAATAAGGCTTTTAACAGAATGAGTGACATAAATGGACTTTTCATGCCAATGAATGTCTTTTTCTTTAGGTTTCTCGAGGTAGATATCCAATTATAGTCTGTTTTAACCAAAAATATAGAAAAATACAACTTACAATCAATTATGAGATTATAAAACCATTTA
>NW_018401545.1:14030-14655 GCF_002168275.2 Theobroma umbraticum | reverse complement strand
GGACTTTTCTTGCCAATGAATGCCTTTTTCTTCTCGTTTCTCGACATAGACATTTAACAATAATTTGTTTTAACCAAAAATGAAAAAAAATTAACTTAAAATCAATTATGAGATTATAAAACCTTTTAAAGCCAGCAATAAGGCTGTTGAAAGAATGAATGACTATAAATGGATTTTTCTTACGATTCAATGTCTTTTCCTTCATGCTTCTCAAGGTAAACATTCAATTATAGTCTATTTTAACTAAAAATGTGAAAAAAAAATTAATTATGAGATTACAAAACTATTTAAAGTGAGTAATAAGGATTTTAAAGGAATTAGTGACTATAAATAGACTTTTCTTACCCATGAATGCTTTTTTCTTCATGTTTCTTAAGGTAGACATTCAACTATAATCTGTTTTATCCAGAATACAAAAAAATTCAACTTGAAATCAATTATGAGATTGTAAAACCATTTAAAGCGCGTAACAAGGCTTTCGAAAGAATGGGTGACTTTAAATAAACTTTTCTTGCCAATAAATGTCTTTTTCTTCATGTTTCTTGAGGTAAACATTCAATTATAGTCTATTTTAACCAGAAATATAAAAAAATTCACATTAAAATCAATTATGAGATTATAAAAC
>NW_018401545.1:13499-14020 GCF_002168275.2 Theobroma umbraticum | reverse complement strand
GAGTAATAAGGGTTTTGAAAGAATGGGTAGCTGTAAATGAACTTTTCTTGCCAATGTCTTTTTCTTCATGTTTCTCGAAGTACACATTCAATTATAGTCTGTTTTAACCAAAAATGCAAAAGACTTCAACTTAAAATCGATTATGAGATTATAAAATCATTTAAAATGCGTAATAAGGTTTTAGAAAGAATGAGTGACTATAAGAGGACTTTTCTTGCCCATGAATACTTTTTTCTTCACGTTTCTTGAGATAGACATCAATTATAGTTTGTTTAACCAAAAATGTTAGAAAATTACACTTAGAATGAATTATGAGATTACAAAGCCATTTAAAGCGAGTAATAAGGCTTTTGAAGGAATAGGTGACAATAAGTAGACTTTTCTTGCCAATGAATGTCTTTTTCTTCCCGTTTCTTGACATAGACATTCAATTATAATCTGTTTTAACCAAAAAAGTTAAAAAAATCGAACTTAAAATCAATTTTCAGATTATAAAACCATTTAAAGTGAGTAATAAGGCT
>NW_018401545.1:13247-13485 GCF_002168275.2 Theobroma umbraticum | reverse complement strand
TGATAATAAATGGTCTTTTCTTGCTAATGAATACATTTTTCTTCATGTTTCTCAGTGTAGACATTCAGTTATAATATGTTTTAACTAAAAAAGTAAAAAAAATCGAATTTAAAATCAATTTTGAGATTATAAAACTATTTAGATCGAGTAATTAGGCTTTTAAAGGAATGGGAGACTATAAATAGACTTTTCTTGCCAATAAATGCTTTTTTCTTCATGTTTCTTGAGGTAGACATTC
>NW_018401545.1:12836-13147 GCF_002168275.2 Theobroma umbraticum | reverse complement strand
GCAACAAAAGTTCATTTATACTCACTCATTCTTTCAAAAGCCTTATTACTTGCTGTAAATGATTTTATAATCTTATAATTAATTTTAAGCTGTATTTGTTACATTTTTGATTAAAACAGACTATAATTTAATGTCTACCTCAAGAAAAATGAAGAAAAAAGTATTTATTGATAAGAAAAGTCTATTTATAGTCTCCCATTCCTTCAAAAGCCTAATTACTCAATTTAAATAGTTTTATAATCTCAAAATTGATTTCAAATTCGATTTTTTTTACTTTTTTGGTTAAAACATATTATAACTGAATGTCTACA
>NW_018401545.1:12703-12826 GCF_002168275.2 Theobroma umbraticum | reverse complement strand
TGAAGAAAAATGTATTCATTAGCAAGAAAAGACCATTTATTATCACTCATTCCTTCAAAAGCCTTATTACTCGCTTTAACTGATTTTTTAATCTGAAAATTGATTTTAAGTTCAATTTTTTTT
>NW_018401545.1:12368-12693 GCF_002168275.2 Theobroma umbraticum | reverse complement strand
TTAAAACAGATTATAATTGAATGTCTATTTCAAGAAATGGGAAGAAAAAGACATTTATTGGCAAGAAAAGTCTACTTATTATATTCCTTCAAAAGCCTTATTACTCGCTTTAAATGACTTTGTAATCTCATAATTCATTCTAAGTGTAATTTTTTAAAATTTTTGGTTAAACAAACAATAATTGAATGTCTATCTCAGGAAACGTGAAGAGAAAAGCATTCATTGGCAAGAAAAGCCCTCTTATAGTCTCTCATTCTTTCAAAAGCCTTATTACAAGTTTTAAATGTTATTATAATCAAATAATTGATTTTAAGTTGAATTTTTT
>NW_018401545.1:12203-12358 GCF_002168275.2 Theobroma umbraticum | reverse complement strand
GTTAAAACAGACTATAATTGAATGTGTACCTTGAGAAATATTAAGAAAGAGACATTCATTGGCAAGAAAAGTTCATTTACAGCCACCCATTCTTTCAAAACCCTTATTACTCACTTTAAATAGTTTTATAATCTCATAATTGATTTTCAGTTGAA
>NW_018401545.1:11879-12092 GCF_002168275.2 Theobroma umbraticum | reverse complement strand
AAAAAGACATTCATTGGCAAGAAAAGTTTATTTAAAGTCACCCATTATTTAGAAAGCCTTGTTACGCGCTTTAAATACTTTTACAATCTCATAATTGATTTTAAATTGAATTTTTTTTACAATTTTGGATAAAACAGATTATAGTTGAATGTCTACCTTAAGAAACATGAAGAAAAAGGCATTCATGGGCAAGAAAAGTCTATTTATAGTCAC
>NW_018401545.1:11675-11869 GCF_002168275.2 Theobroma umbraticum | reverse complement strand
AAAATCCTTATTACTCGCTTTAAATAGTTTTATAATCTCATAATTGATTTTCTGTTAATTTGTTTTCACATTTTTGGTTAAAACAGATCATAATTGATTGTCTACCTTGAGAAGGATGAAGAAAAAGACATTCAATCTCAAGAAAAGTCCATTTATAGTCATCAATTCTTTCAAAAGCCTTATTACTCGCTTTA
>NW_018401545.1:11487-11665 GCF_002168275.2 Theobroma umbraticum | reverse complement strand
TAATCTCATAATTGATTTTAAGTTGATTTTTTTACATTTTTGGTTAAAACAAATTATTGTTAAATGTCTATATCGAGAAATAAGAAGAAAAAGGTATTCATTGACAAGAAAAGTCCATTTATAGTCTCTTATTCCTTTAAAATCCTTATTACCTGCTTTAAATGGTTTTATAATCTCA
>NW_018401545.1:11382-11477 GCF_002168275.2 Theobroma umbraticum | reverse complement strand
TAAGTTGAAGTTTTTAATATTTTTGATCAAAACAGACTATAATTGAATGTCTACGTCGAGAAACTAGAAGAAAAAGACATTCATTGGGAAGAAAA
>NW_018401545.1:11149-11372 GCF_002168275.2 Theobroma umbraticum | reverse complement strand
ACTCACTCATTCTTTCAAAAGCCTTATTGCTCGATGTAAAAAGTTTAATAATCTCATAATTGATTGTAAGTTATATTTTTCTACATTTTTGGTTAAAACAGACTATAATTGAATGTCTACCTCAAAAAACCTAAAGAAAAATACATTCATTGGCATGAAAAGTCCATTTATAGTCGTCCATTCTTTCAAAAGGCTTATTACTCGTTTTAAATGGTTTTATAAT
>NW_018401545.1:11070-11139 GCF_002168275.2 Theobroma umbraticum | reverse complement strand
ATTTTAAGTTGAATTTTTTTACATTTTTGGTTAAACCAGACTATTGTTGAATGTTTACCTCAAGAAACA
>NW_018401545.1:10586-11060 GCF_002168275.2 Theobroma umbraticum | reverse complement strand
GGCATTCATTGGAAAGAAAAGTCCATTTGTAGTCACTCATTCCTTCAAAAGCCTTATTACTCGCTTAAAATGGTTTTATAACCTCATAATTAATTTTAAGTTGAATTTTTAACATTTTTCGTTAAAACAGACTATAATTAAATGTCTACCTCAAGAAATGTGAGGAAACAAGTATTCATTGGCAAGAAAAGTTCATTTATAGTCTCCCATTCCTTTGAAAGCCTTATTACTCGATTTAAATATTTTTATAATATCAAAATTCATTTTAAGTTTAATTTTTTTTACTCTTTTGATTAAAACATATTATAACTAAATGTCTACAATGAGAAACTTGAAGAAAACTACATTCATTAGCAAGAAAAATCATTTATTATCCTATTCCTTCAAAAGCCTTATTACTCACTTTAAATGGTTTTATAATCTAAAAACTGATGTTAAGTTCAAATTTTTTTACTTTTTTAGTTAAAACAGATT
>NW_018401545.1:10327-10576 GCF_002168275.2 Theobroma umbraticum | reverse complement strand
ATCTACATTGAGAAACATGAAGAAAAGGCATTCATTGATAAAAAAGTCTATTTATTATGACCATTCTTTCAAAAGCCTTATTACTCGCTTTAAATGGTTTTGCAATCTCATAATTGATTATAAGTTAAATTTTTTTACATTTCTCTTTAAAATAGACTTTTATTGAATATTTGGCTCAAGACACGTATAGAAAATGTCATTTATTGGGAAGAAAAGTCTATTTATAGACACCCATTCTTTCAAAAGCAT
>NW_018401545.1:10203-10317 GCF_002168275.2 Theobroma umbraticum | reverse complement strand
TTTAAATGGTTTTATAATCGCATAATTCATTTTAAGTAGAATGTTTTTACATTTTTGGTTAAACAGACTATAATTGAATGTCTACCTCGAGACACGTGAAGAAAAACTCATTCA
>NW_018401545.1:9955-10103 GCF_002168275.2 Theobroma umbraticum | reverse complement strand
GATTATAAAACCATTTAAAGCGAGTAATAAGGTTTTTGAAGGAATGGATGACTACAAATGAATTTTTCTTGTCAATGAATCTCTTTTCTTCATGTTTCTTCAGGTAGGCATTCAACAATAGTCTATTTTAACAAAAAATATAAAAAAA
>NW_018401545.1:9568-9945 GCF_002168275.2 Theobroma umbraticum | reverse complement strand
AATCAATTATGAGATTATAAAATTATGTACTGCAAGCAATTAGGCTTTTGCAAGAATGAGTGGCAATAAATGAACTTTTCTTCCCAATGAATGTCTTTTTCTTCAGGTTTCTAGAGGTAGACAGCCAATTATAGTCTATTTTAACCAAAAAGGTAAAAAAATTCAACTTAAATCAATTATAAGAATATAAAATCATTTAAAGCACGCAATAAAGCTTTCGAAAGAATAAGTGACTATAAATGGACTTTTCTTGCCCATGAATGATTTTTTCTTCACATGTCTCGTGGTAGACATTCAATTATAGTCTGTTTAATAAAAAATATAAAACAATTATACTTAAAATGAATTATGTGATTATAAAACCATTTAAAGCGAGT
>NW_018401545.1:9238-9558 GCF_002168275.2 Theobroma umbraticum | reverse complement strand
TTGAAAGAATAGGTGTCTATAAATACACTTTTCTTCTCAATAAATGACATTTTCTATACGTGTCTTGAGTCAGATATTCAATAGAAGTCTGTTTTAAAGAAAAATGTAAAAAAATTGATCTTATAATCAATTATGAGATTGCAAAACCATTTAAAGCAAGTAATAAGGCTTTTGAAAGAATGGGTGATAATAAATAGACTTTTTTATCAATGAATGTCTTTTTCTTCATGTTTCTCAGTGTAGA
Source organism: Theobroma umbraticum (assembly GCF_002168275.2). Classification (NCBI taxonomy): domain Eukaryota; kingdom Viridiplantae; phylum Streptophyta; class Magnoliopsida; order Malvales; family Malvaceae; genus Theobroma; species Theobroma umbraticum. Next base: position 9,314 of record NW_018401545.1, on the reverse strand, counting down.
CATTCAATTATAATTTGTTTTAACCAAAAAAGTAAAAAAATTTGAACTTAACATCAATTTTGAGAATATAAAACCA
>NW_018401545.1:8915-9228 GCF_002168275.2 Theobroma umbraticum | reverse complement strand
GTAATAAGGCTTTTGAAGGAATAGGATAATAAATTATTTTTCTTGCTAATGAATGAATTTTTCTTCAAGTTTCTTAATGTAGACATTCAGTTATAATATGTTTTAACCAAAAAAGTAAAAAATTAAATTTAAAATCAATTTTGATATTATAAAACTATTTAAATCGAGTAATAAGGCTTTCGAAGAAATGGGAGACTATAAATGAACTTTTCTTACCAATAAATTCTTTTTTCTTCATGTTTCTTGAGGTAGATATTTCATTATAGTCTGTTTTAACTAAAAATGTTAAAAAATTTAACTTAAAATCAATTAT
>NW_018401545.1:8701-8897 GCF_002168275.2 Theobroma umbraticum | reverse complement strand
AAAGCGAGTAATAAGGCTTTTGAAAGAATGAGTGAGTATAAATGAACTTTTCTTCCCAATGAATGTCTTTTTCTTCTAGTTTCTCGAGCTAGACATTCAATTATAGTCTGTTTTAACAAAAAATGTAAAAAAATAAAACTTAAAATCAATTATAAGAGTATAAAATCATTTATAGCGAGTAATAAGGCTTTTGAAG
>NW_018401545.1:8572-8691 GCF_002168275.2 Theobroma umbraticum | reverse complement strand
CTATAAATGGATTTTTCTTGCCAGTGAATGCCTTTTCTTCATGTTTCTCGAGTTAAACATTCAACAATAGTCTGTTTTAATTTAAAAAGTAAAACAATTCAACCTAAAATCAATTATGA
>NW_018401545.1:8395-8562 GCF_002168275.2 Theobroma umbraticum | reverse complement strand
CTATTTAAAGCGAGTAATAAGGCCTTTGAAAGAATGAGTGACTATAAATGGACTTTTCTTACGAGTGAATGTTTTTTTTTTCAAGTTTTTAGAGATAGACATTCAATTATAGTATATTTTAAAAAAAATGTAAAAAAATACAGTTTAAAATCAATTATGAGATTATA
>NW_018401545.1:8224-8385 GCF_002168275.2 Theobroma umbraticum | reverse complement strand
CAGCGAGTAATAAGGCTTTCGAAAGAATGAGTGAGTGTAAATGAACTTTTCTTGTCAATTAATGTTTTTTTCTTCACGTTTTTTGAGACAAGCATTCAATTATATTCTATTTTAGCTAAAAATGTAAACAAATTCAACTTAAAATCAATTATGAGATTATA
>NW_018401545.1:7899-8214 GCF_002168275.2 Theobroma umbraticum | reverse complement strand
AAGCGAGTAATAAGGATTTTGAAGAAATGGGTGACTATAAATGGATTTTTTTGTCAATTAATCCCTTTTCTTCACTTTTCTCAAGGTAGCCATTCAACAATAGTCGGTTTTAACAAAAAATGTAAAAAAATATAACTTAAAATCAATTATAAGATTGTAAAATCATTTACAGCAAGCAATAAGGCTTTTCAAAGAATGAGTGGCTATAAGTGAACTTTTGTTGCCAATGAATGTCTTTTTCTTCAGGTTTTTCAGGATAGACATTCAATTATAGTCTGTTTTAACCAAAAAGGTCAAAAAATTCAACTTAAAATC
>NW_018401545.1:7477-7747 GCF_002168275.2 Theobroma umbraticum | reverse complement strand
TGCCCATGAATATTTTTTTCTTCACATGTCTTGAGGTAGACATTCAATTATAGTCTGTTTAACAAAAAATGTAAAATAATTCTACCTAAAATGAATTATATGATTACAAAACCATTTAAAGCGAGTAATAATGCTTTTGAAAGAATAGGTGTCTATACATGGACTTTTCTTCTCAATAAATGATATTTTCTATACGTGTCCCGAGCCAAATATTCAATTAAAGTCTGTTTTAAAGAAAAATATAAAAAAATTTAACTTATAATCAATTAT
>NW_018401545.1:7115-7244 GCF_002168275.2 Theobroma umbraticum | reverse complement strand
AATGGGAGACTATAAATGAACTTTTCTTGCCAATAAATACTTTTTTCCTCACGTTTCTTGAGGTAAACATTTAATTATAATCTGCTTTAATAAAAAATATAAAAAATTCAACTTAAAATTAATTATGAG
>NW_018401545.1:6922-7105 GCF_002168275.2 Theobroma umbraticum | reverse complement strand
CATTTAAAGTGAGTAATAAAGCTTTTAAAGGAATAGGTGACTACAAATGGACATTTCTTTCCAATGAATACTTTTTTTTCACATTTCTTGAGGTAGACATTTAACAATAGTCTATTTTAACTATAAATTTAAAAAAATTCAACTTAAAATCAATTATGAGATTATAAAACCATTTAGAATGAG
>NW_018401545.1:6412-6775 GCF_002168275.2 Theobroma umbraticum | reverse complement strand
ACTTACAATCAATTATGAGATTATAAAACCATTTACATCGAGTAATAAGGCTTTGAAAGAATGAGTGAGTATAAATGGACTCTTTTTCCCAATGAATGTCTTTTTCTTCTAGTTTCTCTAGGTAGACATTCAATTATAGTTTATTTTGATAAAAAAATATAAAAAAATTCTGCTTAAAATCAATTATGAGATTATAAAACCACTTAAAGCGGGTAATAACCATTTTGAAGGAATGAGTGACTATAAATCGACTTTTCTTGCCAATGAATGCCTTTTTCTTCTCGTTTCTCGACATAAACATTCAACTCTAATTTGTTTTAACCATAAATGAAAAGAAATTCAATTTAAAATTAATTATGAGAT
>NW_018401545.1:6290-6402 GCF_002168275.2 Theobroma umbraticum | reverse complement strand
TTTAAAGCGAGTAATAAAGCTTTTAAAAGAATGGATGACTATAAATAGACTTTTCTTGCCGATGAATGTCTTTTTCTTTATACTTCTCGAGGTAGACATTCAATTATAGTCT
>NW_018401545.1:5812-6280 GCF_002168275.2 Theobroma umbraticum | reverse complement strand
AAAATGTAAAAAAATTTAACAAAAAATCAGTTATGAGATTATAAAATTATTTAAAACGAGTAAGAAGGATTTTGAAGGAAGGGGTGACTATAAATAGACTTTTCTTGCCCATGAATGCCTTTTTCTTCACATTTCTCGAGGTAGACATTCAACTATAATCTATTTTATCCAAAACTACAAAAATATTCAACTTAAAATCAATTATGAGATTGTAAAACCATTTAAAGCGCGCAATAAGGCTTTCGAAAGAATAGGTGACTATAAATAAACTTTTCTTGCCAATGAATGTCTTTTTCTTTTTGTTTCTTGATGTAAACATTCAATTATAGTTTGTTTTGGCCAAAAATATAAAAACATTCAACTTAAAATTAATTATGAGATTATAAAATGATTTAAAGTGAGTAATAAGGTTTGTGAAAGAATGGTTGGCTGTAAATAGACTTTTCTTGCCAATGAATGTCTTTTTCT
>NW_018401545.1:5634-5802 GCF_002168275.2 Theobroma umbraticum | reverse complement strand
TGAGGTAGACATTCAATTATAGTCTGTTTTAATCAAAAAGGTAAAACAGTTCAACTTAAAATCAATTGTGAGATTATAAAATCATTTAAAGCTCGTAATAAGACTTTTGAAAGAATGAGTGACTATAATGAGACTTTCCTTGCCCATGAATGCTTTTTTCTTCACGTT
>NW_018401545.1:5190-5624 GCF_002168275.2 Theobroma umbraticum | reverse complement strand
GACATTTAATTATAGTCTATTTAACCTAAAATATTAGAAAATTCAACTTAGAATGAATTATGAGATTATAAAACCATTTCAAGCGAGCAATGATGCTTTTGAAAGAATGGGTGTCTGTAAATGGACTTTTTTTCTCAATAAATAGCATTTTCTACTCATTTGTTGAGCCAAAAATTCAATTAAAATCTATTTTAAAGAAAAATGTAAAAAAATTCAATTGATAATCAATTATTAGATTACAAAACTATTTAAAACGAGTAATAAGGCTTTTTAAGGAATAGATGACAATAAATGGATTTTTCTTATTAATGAAAGCCTTTTTCTCCACGTTTCTCAATGTAGACATTTAATTATAATCTATTTTAACTAAAAAAAATTAAACTTAAAATCAATTTTACGAATATAAAACCATTTAAAATGAGTAATAAGGCTTT
>NW_018401545.1:4861-5180 GCF_002168275.2 Theobroma umbraticum | reverse complement strand
GGTGATAATAAATAGTCTTTTCTTGCTAATGAATATATTTTTCTTCATGTTTCACAACATAGACATTCAGTTATAATATGATTTAATAAAAAAAGTCAAAAAAATTGAACTTAAAATTAATTTTAAGATTATAAAATCATTTAAATCGAGTAATAAGGCTTTTAAAGGAATGAAGACTGTAAATGGACTTTTCTTGCCAATGAATACTTTTTTCTTCATGTTTCTAGAGGTAGACATTTAATTATAGCCTGTTTTAATAAAAAATATAAAAATTCAACTTAAAATTAATTATGAGACTATAAAACCCTTTAAAGCGAGT
>NW_018401545.1:4741-4851 GCF_002168275.2 Theobroma umbraticum | reverse complement strand
TTGAAGGAATGGGTGACTAGAAATGGACGTTTTTTTTCAATGAATGCCTTTTTTTTCATGTTTCTCGAGGTGAACATTCAACAATAGTCTGTTTTAACCAAAAAAATAAA
>NW_018401545.1:4499-4641 GCF_002168275.2 Theobroma umbraticum | reverse complement strand
TTTCTTACCAATAAATGCTTTTTTCTTCATGTTTCTTGAGGTAGACATTTAATTATAGCTTGTTTTAATAAAAAATGTGAAACAATTCAACTTAAAATCAATTATGAGATTATAAAGCCATTTAAAGTGAACAATAAGACTT
>NW_018401545.1:4417-4489 GCF_002168275.2 Theobroma umbraticum | reverse complement strand
GAGTGACTATAAATGGACTTTTCTTCCCAATGAATGCGTTTTTCTTCTAGTTTCTTGAGGTAGACATTCAAT
>NW_018401545.1:4055-4407 GCF_002168275.2 Theobroma umbraticum | reverse complement strand
TTTAACAAAAGATGTAAAAAAATAAAATAAAAATCAATTATGAGAATATAAAACCATTTACAGCGAGTAATAAGTCTTTTGAAGGAATGAGTGACTGTAAATGGATTTTTCTTGCCAATGAATGCCTTTTCTTTATATTTCTCGAGGTAGGCATTCAACAATAGTCTCTTTTAACTAAAAATATAAGAAAATTCAACCTAAAATCGATTAAGAGATTATAAAGCCATTTAAAGCGAGCAAAAAGGCTTTTGAAAGAATGAGTGACTATAAATGGACTTTTTTTTTCAATGAATGTCATTTTCTTTAGGTTTCTAAAGGTAGAGATTCAATTATAGTCTGTTTTAACCAAAAA
>NW_018401545.1:3864-4045 GCF_002168275.2 Theobroma umbraticum | reverse complement strand
TACAGCTTAAAATTAATTATGAGATTATAAAATCATTTTCAGCGAGTAATAAGGCTTTTGAAAGGATGAGTGAGTATAAATCGACTTTTCTTGCCAATTAATATCTTTTTCTTTATGTTTTTTGAGGCAAGCATTCAATTATATTCTATTTTAACTAAAAATGTAAACAAATTCAACTTAA
>NW_018401545.1:3398-3733 GCF_002168275.2 Theobroma umbraticum | reverse complement strand
TGAAGGAATGGGTGACTATAAATAAATTTTTCTTGCCAATGAATCCCTTTTTTTCATGTTTCTTGAGGTAGTCATTCAACAATAGTCTATTTTAACAAACAATATAAGAAAATACAACTTAAAATTAATTATGAGATTATAAAATTATTTACAGCAAGCAATAAGGCTTTTGAAAGAATGAGTGGCTATAAATGAACTTTTCTTACCAATGAATTTTTTTTCTTCAGGTTTCTCAAGGTAGACATCCAATTATTGTCTATTTTAACCAAAAAGGTAAAAAAAATCAACTTAAATGAATTATGCGATTATAAAACCATTTAAAGCGAGTAATAATG
>NW_018401545.1:3124-3243 GCF_002168275.2 Theobroma umbraticum | reverse complement strand
TATGAGATTGTAAAACCATTTAAAGCGAGTAATAAGGCTTTCAAAAGAATGGGTGATAATAAATAGACTTTTTTTTCAATGAATGTATTTTTCTTTACGTTTCTCGATGTAGACATTCA
>NW_018401545.1:3039-3114 GCF_002168275.2 Theobroma umbraticum | reverse complement strand
GTTTTAGCCAAAAAAGTAAAAAAATTTAAATTAACATCAATTTTGAGATTATAAAACCATTTAAAGCGAGTAATA
>NW_018401545.1:2836-3029 GCF_002168275.2 Theobroma umbraticum | reverse complement strand
AGGAATAAGATAATAAATGATTTTTCTTGCTAATGAATGCATTTTTCTTCAAGTTTCTCAAGGTAGACATTCAATTATAATATGTTTTAATCAAAAAAGTAAAAAAATTGAACTTAAAATCAATTTTGATATTATAAAACTATTTAAATCGATTAATAAGGCTTGCGAAGGAATGGGAGACTATAAATGAACT
>NW_018401545.1:2712-2826 GCF_002168275.2 Theobroma umbraticum | reverse complement strand
ATGAATACTTTTTTCCTCACGTTTCTTGAGGTAGACATTTAATTTTAGTCTGTTTTAACGAAAAATATAAAGAATTCAACTTAAAATTAATTATGAGATTATAAAACCATTTAA
>NW_018401545.1:2549-2702 GCF_002168275.2 Theobroma umbraticum | reverse complement strand
AAGGCTTTTGAAGGAATGGGTGACTACAAATGGACTTTTCTTTTCAATGAATGCCTTTTTCTTCATGTTTCTCGAGGTAGACATTCATCAATAGTCTAATTTAACTAAAAATGTAAACAAATTCAACTTAAAATCAATTATGAGATTATAAAA
>NW_018401545.1:1568-2160 GCF_002168275.2 Theobroma umbraticum | reverse complement strand
TTTGAAAGAATGAGTGAGTATAAATGGACTTTTCTTCCCAATAAATGTCTTTTTCTTCTAGTTTCTCGAAGTAGATATTCAATTATAGTCTGTTTTGACCAAAAATATAAAAAAATTCAATTTAAAATCAATTATGAGATTATAAAACCATTTACAGCGAGTAATAAGTCTTCTGAAGGAATGAGTGACTATAAATGGATTTTTCTTGCCAATGAATGCCTTTTCTTTATGTTTCTCGAGGTAAGCATTCAACAATAGTCTCTTTTAACTAAAAATGTAAGAAAATTAAACCTAAAATTGATTATGAGATTATAAAGTCATTTAAAGCGAGCAAAAAGGCTTTTGAAAGAATGAGTGACTATAAATAGACTTTTCTTTTCAATGAATGTCATTTTCTTCAGGTTTCTAGAGGTAGAGATTCAATTATAGTCTGTTTTAACCAAAAATATAAAAAAATACAGCTTAAAATTAATTATGAGATTATAAAATCATTTAAAGCGAGTAATAAGGTTTTTGAAGGAATGGGTGACTATAAATAAATTTTTCTTGCCAATGAATCCCTTTTTTTATGTTTCTTGAGGTAGGCATTCAA
>NW_018401545.1:1316-1558 GCF_002168275.2 Theobroma umbraticum | reverse complement strand
TTTTAACAAAAAATATAAAAAAATACAACTTAAAATTAATTATAAAATTATAAACTTATTTACAGCAACCAATAAGGCTTTTGAAAGAATGAGTGGCTATAAATGAGCTTTTCTTACCAATGAATATCTTTATCTTTAGGTTTCTCAGGGTAGACATTCAATTATTGTTTGTTTTAACCAAAAAGGTAAACAAATTGAACTTAAATGAATTATGCGATTATAAAACCATTTAAAGCGAGTAA
>NW_018401545.1:973-1306 GCF_002168275.2 Theobroma umbraticum | reverse complement strand
GAAAGAATGGGTGTCTATAAATAGACTTTTCTTCTCAATAAATGGCATTTTCTATACGTGTCTCGAGCCAGATATTCAATAAAAGTCTGTTTTAAAGAAATTTGTAAAAACATTTAACTTATAATCAATTATGAGATTGTAAAACCATTTAAAGCGAGTAATATGGCTTTCGAAAGAATGGGTGATAATAAATAGATTTTTTTTCAATGAATGTTTTTTTCTTTACGTTTCTCAATGTAGACATTCAATTATAATCTGTTTTAGCCAAAAAAGTAAAAAAATTAAAACTTAACATCAATTTTGAGATTATAAAACCATTTAAAGCGAGTAATA
>NW_018401545.1:770-963 GCF_002168275.2 Theobroma umbraticum | reverse complement strand
AGGAATAAGATAATAAATGATTTTTCTTGCTAATGAATGCATTTTTTTTTAAGTTTTCAAGGTAGACATTCAATAATAATATGTTTTAATCAAAAAAGTAAAAAAAATTAAACTTAAAATCAATTTTGATATTATAAAACTATTTAAATAGATTAATAAGGCTTGCGAAGGAATGGGAGACTATAAATGAACT
>NW_018401545.1:648-760 GCF_002168275.2 Theobroma umbraticum | reverse complement strand
ATGAATACTTTTTTCCTCACGTTTCTTGAGGTAGACATTTAATTATAGTCTGTTATAACGAAAAATTTAAAAATTTAACTTAAAATTAATTATGAGATTATAAAACCATTTA
>NW_018401545.1:465-638 GCF_002168275.2 Theobroma umbraticum | reverse complement strand
TAAGGCTTTTGAAGGAATGAGTGACTACAAATGGACTTCTCTTTTCAATGAATGCCTTTTTCTTCATGTTTCTTGAGGTAGACATTCATCAATAGTTTAATTTAACGAAAAATGTAAAAAAAACTCAACTTTAAATCAATTATGAGATTATAAAACCATTTAAAACGAGTAAT
>NW_018401545.1:297-455 GCF_002168275.2 Theobroma umbraticum | reverse complement strand
AAAGAATGGGTGACTATAAATGGACTTTTCATACCAATGAATGTCTTTTTGTTGAGGTTTCTTGAGGTTGATATTTAATTATAGCCTGTTTTAACAAAAAATGTAAAAAAATACAACTTACAATCAATTATGAGATTATAAAACTATTTACATCGAGT
>NW_018401545.1:178-287 GCF_002168275.2 Theobroma umbraticum | reverse complement strand
TTGAAAGAATGAGTGAGTATAAATGGACTTTTCTTCCCAATAAATGTCTTTTTTCTTTTAGTTTCTCGAAGTAGATATTCAATTATAGTCTATTTTAACTAAAAATATA
>NW_018401545.1:0-152 GCF_002168275.2 Theobroma umbraticum | reverse complement strand
AAAGCGGGTAATAAGGATTTTGAAGGAATGAGTGACTATAAATGGACTTTTTTTCTCAATAAATGGCATTTTCTACACGCTTCTTGAGCCAGATATTTAATTAAAGTCTGTTTCAAAGAAAAATATAAAAAAATTTAACATATAATCAATTA
>NW_018401544.1:868-2160 GCF_002168275.2 Theobroma umbraticum | reverse complement strand
ATTTTCAGATTATAAAACCATTGAAAGTGAATAATAAGGCTTTTGAAAGAATGGGTGACTATAATAGGCTTTTCTTGCCAATGGATGCATTTTTCTTCATGTTTTTCAAGGTAGAGATTCAATTATTGTCTGTTTTATCCAATAATGTAAAAAAATTGAACCTCAAGTCAATTATTAGATTGTAAAACCATTTCAAGCGAGTAATAAGGCTTTTGAAGGAATGGGTGACTATGAATGGACTTTTCTTGCCATTAGATGTATTTTTCTTCACGTTTCTCAAGCTAGACATTCAATTATTGTCTATTTTAGCCAATAATGTAAAAAATTCAACTTAAAATCAATTATGAGATTATAAAATAATTTAAAGCAAGTAATAAGGCTTTTGAAGGAATGGGTGACTAAAAATGGACTTTTCTTCTCAATGAATGGCTTTTTCTACATGTTTCTCGAGGTAGGCAATCAATTATAGTATGCTTTAATGAAAAATGCAAAACAATTCTACCTAAAATTAATTATGAGATTATAAAACCATTTAAAGCGAGTGATAAGGCTTTTGAAGGAATAAGAGACTATAAATAGAGTTTTCTTGCCAATGAATGCTTTTTTCTTCATGTTTCCTAAGGTAGACATTCAATAATAATTTGTTTTGGCCAAAAATGTAAAAAAATTCAACTTAAAATCAATTTTCAGATGATAAAACCATGAAAAGTGAATAATAAGGCTTTTGAAGGAATGGGGGACTATAATGGACTTTTCTTGCCAATGGATGTATTTTTCTTCACGTTTCTCAAGCTAGACATTCAATTATTGTCTGTTTTCACAAATAATATAAAAAATTCAACTTATATTTTGGGTTAAAACAGACTATAATTGAATGTTTACCTCAAGAAACATAATGAAAAAGGCATTCATTGGCAAGAAAAGTCCATTTATAGTCACCCATTCCTTCAAAAGCCTCATTACTCGCTTTAAATGATTTTATGATCTCATAATTGATTTTAAATTGAATTCTTTTACATTTTTGGCTAAAACACACTATAATTGAATGTCTAGCTTGAGAAACATGAAGAAACAAGTATTCATTGGCAAGAAAAGTCCATTTATAGTCACTCATTCCTTAAAAAGCCCTATTACTCACTTTAAATGGTTTTGTAATCTCAAAATAGATTTCAAGTTGAATTTTTTAAAATTTTTAATTAAAACAGACTATAATTGAATGTTTACCTTGAGAAACATAAAAAAAGGCATTCATTGGCAAGAAAAGTCTATTTATAGTCGCCCATTCCTTCAAA
>NW_018401544.1:507-646 GCF_002168275.2 Theobroma umbraticum | reverse complement strand
AGTCTCCTATTCCTTCAAAAGCCTTATTACTCGCTTTAAATTATTTTTTAACCTCATAATTTATTTTAAGATGGAATTTTTTTACTTTTTTTGTTAAAACAGACTATAATTGAATGTTTACCTCAAGAAACGTGTATAA
>NW_018401544.1:0-112 GCF_002168275.2 Theobroma umbraticum | reverse complement strand
CCTTGGGAAACATGAAGAATAAGGCATTCACTAGCAAAAAAAGTCCATTTATAGATACTCATCCCTTGAAAAGCCTTATTACTTGCTTTAAATGGTTTTATAATCTCATAAT
>NW_018401543.1:1835-1955 GCF_002168275.2 Theobroma umbraticum | reverse complement strand
AAAAGTGCATTTATAGTCACCCACGCCTTCAAAAGCCTTTTTACTCACTTTAAATGTTTTTATAATCTCATAATTGATTTTAAGCCAAATTGTTTTACATTTTTGATTAAAACAGATAAT
>NW_018401543.1:1697-1825 GCF_002168275.2 Theobroma umbraticum | reverse complement strand
CTACCTTAGGAAACTTGAAAAAAAAGTTATCTATTCGCAAGAAAAGTCTACTTATAGTCACCCATTCTTTCGAAAGCCTTGTTACTCACTTTAAATATTTTTATAATCTCGTAATTATTTTTAAGTTG
>NW_018401543.1:1529-1687 GCF_002168275.2 Theobroma umbraticum | reverse complement strand
ATTTTTGATTAAAATAGATAATAATTGAATGTCTACCTCGAGAAATATGAAGAAAAATATATCCATTGGCAAAAAAGTCAATTTATAGCCACCCATGCCTTCGGAAGCCTTATTACTCGCTTTAAGTGATTTTATAACCTCATAATTGATTTTAAGTT
>NW_018401543.1:1029-1158 GCF_002168275.2 Theobroma umbraticum | reverse complement strand
TTTATAATCTCATTATATATTTTAAGTCATATTTTTTTACATTTTTTATTCAAACAGATTATAATGGATTGTTTACCTCAAGAAACATGAAGAAAAAGATATCCACTGGCAAGAAAAGTCCATTTATAG
>NW_018401543.1:492-727 GCF_002168275.2 Theobroma umbraticum | reverse complement strand
AGTAAAACAGATTATAATTGAATGTGTACCTCAAGAAACATGAAGAAAAAGATACTTATTGGCAAGAAAAGTTCATTTATGATAGCCGACGCCTTTAAAAGCCTTTTTACTTGCTTTAAACGATTTTATAATCTCATAATTGATATTAAGTCAAATTTTTTTTACATTTTTGGTTAAAATCGATAATAATTGAATGTCTGCCTTAGGAAACTTGAAGAAAAAGTTATCCATTGAC
>NW_018401543.1:332-449 GCF_002168275.2 Theobroma umbraticum | reverse complement strand
ATTATTTTTAAGTTGAATTTTTTTACATTTTTTACTCAAACAGATTATAATTGATTGTGTATCTAGAGAAACATGAAGAAAAAGATATCCATTGGTAAGAAAAGTCCATTTATAGTC
>NW_018401543.1:158-309 GCF_002168275.2 Theobroma umbraticum | reverse complement strand
TACTCGCTTTAAATGATTTTATAACGTCATAATTGATTTTAAGTTAATTTTTTTAACATTTTTTTATAAAACAGATTATAATTGAATGTGTATTTCAAGAAACATGAAGAAAAAGATATTTATTGACAAGAAACGTGCATTTATGGTCACC
>NW_018401543.1:0-147 GCF_002168275.2 Theobroma umbraticum | reverse complement strand
AAGCCTTTTTACTCGCTTTAAATGTTTTTATAATCTCATAATTGATTTTAAACTATATTTTTTTATATTTTTGATTAAAATAGATAATAATTAAATATCTACCTCAAGAAACGTGAAGAAAAAGATATCGGTAGGCAAGAAAAGTCC
>NW_018401542.1:1354-1532 GCF_002168275.2 Theobroma umbraticum | reverse complement strand
GCTGCTAAAGGTTACATTCAAATTAAGGGTGTTGATTTTCATGAGACATTTGTTTCCGTTGCCAAATTAGTCACCGTACATTATTTGTTGTCACTTGTTTTGGTTAAGCACTAGGAATTATATAAACTGGATGTGAATAACACCTTTGACTTGGTGACTTGAAAGAAGAAGTCTATAT
>NW_018401542.1:754-879 GCF_002168275.2 Theobroma umbraticum | reverse complement strand
GTATGTACTTGATATCTTAATCGAAAGTGGTCTCATAGGCTACAAGCCGACCAATTTTCCTGCAAAGCAATAGCACATGCTTTCACTCGACTCTAGTGAAATTTACATTAATTTAGGTACTATCG
>NW_018401542.1:492-744 GCF_002168275.2 Theobroma umbraticum | reverse complement strand
AATAGTTTACTTTATCTCACCATCACTCGTCAAGATATCAGCTATGTAGTGCATATTATTAGCCAATTTATGTATGGCCCATGACAACGACATCTTGATCCATCTCATAGGGTGTTGCATTATCTTAAAGGAACCTTAAGACAAGGTATTTTGCTTCCTTCAAATGGTTCATTGTTTTTGCGAGCGTATTGTGATGCCGATTAGGTAGGATGTCCAACGACACGAAGATCTACTCCTGGCTATATTATCGTT
>NW_018401542.1:0-149 GCF_002168275.2 Theobroma umbraticum | reverse complement strand
CAGTCACAAACTATTGTTACTCAGACTATTTCTTCACATAACCAATTGGCTAATTTATTCATTGAAGCATTTGGGTACGACCAATTTCATAAATTGTTGGTCAAGTTAGGCATTTTTACTATTCATGCTCCAACTTGAGGGGGAGTATT
>NW_018401541.1:1268-1438 GCF_002168275.2 Theobroma umbraticum | reverse complement strand
GATTTTAAGTTGAATTTTTTTAAATTTTTGATTAAAACATACTATAATTGAATACTTGCCTTAGGAAACATGCAGAAAAAGCTTGTTCATTAAGAAAAAAAGTCCATTTATAGCCATCCATTCTTTCAAAAGCCTTAGTACTCGATTTAAATGGTTTTATAACCTCACAA
>NW_018401541.1:1150-1258 GCF_002168275.2 Theobroma umbraticum | reverse complement strand
GTTGAAATTTTTTACAATTTTTGTTAAAACAGACTATAACTAAAAGTCTGCCTCACAAAAGGTATAGAAAAAGCCATTCATTAAGAAGAAAAATCCATTTTTAGTCAC
>NW_018401541.1:717-857 GCF_002168275.2 Theobroma umbraticum | reverse complement strand
AGTTGAATTTTTTTACATTTTTGATTAAAACATACTATAATTGAATGTCTACATAGAGAAATGTGAAGAAATAAGCATTCATTGACAAAAAAGTCCATTTAGAGTCACCCATTCTTTCAAAAGGCTTATTATTCGCTTTA
>NW_018401541.1:142-253 GCF_002168275.2 Theobroma umbraticum | reverse complement strand
TTGAATGTCTAACTAGAGAAAGGTGCAGAAAAAGCCATTGATTGAGAAGAAAAGCCTATTTATAGTTACCCATTCCTTCAAAAGGCTTATTACTGACTTTAAATAGTTTTA
>NW_018401541.1:0-116 GCF_002168275.2 Theobroma umbraticum | reverse complement strand
ATTTGTTTAAAATTTTGATTCAAACATACTATAATTGAATGTCTACCTCAAGAAACGTGGATAAACAAGCATTCATTAACAAAAAAAGTCCATTTGAAGTCACCCATTTCTTCAAA
>NW_018401540.1:1164-1536 GCF_002168275.2 Theobroma umbraticum | reverse complement strand
TAAAATCAATTATGAGATTGTAAAACCATTTAAAGCGAGTAATAAACCTTTTGATGAATGGGTGGCTATAAATGGACTTTTTTTCTCAATGAATGGCTTTTTCTACTCGTTTCTCAAGGTAGGCATTTGATTATAGTCTATTTTAACAAAAAATCTAAAAACTTTTAACTTAAAATGAATTATGAAATTATGAAACAATTTAAAGCTAGTAAGGCTTTTGTAGAAATTGGTCACTATAAATGGTCTTTTCTTGTTAATGAATGGCTTTTTATACATGTTTTCCAAGACAGACATTCAATTATAGTCTGTTTTAACCAATAATATAAAAACAATTAACTTAAAATCAATTATAAGATTATAAAACCATTTAAA
>NW_018401540.1:987-1129 GCF_002168275.2 Theobroma umbraticum | reverse complement strand
TAAATGGACTTTTCTTGCCAATGAATGCTTTTTTGTTCATGTTTCTCGAGGTAAGTATTTAATTATTGTGTGCTTTAACCAAAAACATAAAAAAATTAACTTAAAATCAATTATGAGATTATAAATTCATTTAAAGCGAGTA
>NW_018401540.1:668-786 GCF_002168275.2 Theobroma umbraticum | reverse complement strand
AAACCTTTTGAAGAATGGGTGGCTATAAATGGACTTTTTTTCTCAATGAATGGCATTTTCAACACGTTTCTCAAGGAAGGCATTCGATTATAGTCAATTTTAACAAAAAATATAAAAA
>NW_018401540.1:0-138 GCF_002168275.2 Theobroma umbraticum | reverse complement strand
ACTATAAATAGACTTTTTTTGTCAATGAATGTCTTTTTTTTTCATGTTTCTTGAAATAGACATTCAAGTATAGTCTGTTTTAACTAAAATTCAAAAAAGTTCAACTTAAAATCAATTATGAGATTATAGAACCATTTA
>NW_018401539.1:2093-2192 GCF_002168275.2 Theobroma umbraticum | reverse complement strand
CAAATGGAATTTAACATAATTATATATATGATGTTGCAATAAGATAGAAAATTTGGAGACAAATTAGAATGCTCTTTTTTTTATTACAATCTCTCTTTC
>NW_018401539.1:1934-2083 GCF_002168275.2 Theobroma umbraticum | reverse complement strand
TTATCTAATCTTGATTAAGAAGACAAGGAGGGACTCAAAAGCCCTAAGGTCTGCTAACTTTATTTCATAAAGTTATTTTGTCAAATTTTGGGTATTAAAATAGTTAAGTTCTTGAGTTTTAGGTTCAGATTTAGGTAGTTTTATTTACT
>NW_018401539.1:1535-1662 GCF_002168275.2 Theobroma umbraticum | reverse complement strand
TTAGGTGCCTTAACACCTATGGAACTTTGTAAGATGCCTACCTTTTGAACATTGCTAGGTGTCATAGCATCGGTGATAACTTTGTTTTTTTTCTGCCTCATCAGAATTTTTAGGCTCAATTTGTAAA
>NW_018401539.1:1156-1266 GCF_002168275.2 Theobroma umbraticum | reverse complement strand
ATTGTTTTTCTTGTTCTCTAAGCTCATTTCTTCCATTTGTCTCTCAAGGTTCTCCGCATCATTATCATTAACAAAAAATTTCTTTTGCAAAGCATTAGTTTCATCAAAAA
>NW_018401539.1:1052-1146 GCF_002168275.2 Theobroma umbraticum | reverse complement strand
GGATTTTTCAATTGTTAAAGTTCTTTTGTTGGAAATTCTATAAGCTTTTGAGTTTAGTGCATACCTTATAAATATTGTCTCATCACTCTTAGCA
>NW_018401539.1:935-1042 GCF_002168275.2 Theobroma umbraticum | reverse complement strand
CAAGAAAATGTTTTCCATTGTCCAAAAAAAAGCATTTACAGCCAAAACTTCTAAAATGAGAAATGTTTGATTTTTTGCTTTTTATAATTCATAGGGAGTTTTAGATA
>NW_018401539.1:849-925 GCF_002168275.2 Theobroma umbraticum | reverse complement strand
TATTGAAACTCTATTTAGAATGTAGACTGCTGTATTGATAGCTTCTGCCCAAAAATACTTTGGTAAATTATTTTCA
>NW_018401539.1:543-839 GCF_002168275.2 Theobroma umbraticum | reverse complement strand
TTTGAGCCATTACTTTTAAAGTTTGATTTTTTCTCTCAACAACCTTATTTTACTGTGGTGTTCTACGTGCAGAAAAGTTGTGATCCAACCCATTGTCATTACAAAAGTTTTCAAAATCATCTCCTTCAAGCTCACCTCCATGATCACTTTTAATGCTAACAATGAGAATTCTTTTTTCTTTATGAACTCTCTTACAAGGATTTGCAAATGCAAATAGTGCATCACTTTTGTAAGCAAGGAAATAGATCCAAGTATATCTAGAATAGTCATCAACTATCACAAAACCATATGATTTA
>NW_018401539.1:135-253 GCF_002168275.2 Theobroma umbraticum | reverse complement strand
CAATAACCAAATTTCTTCTCATTAGTTTTGAAATGGAATGCATGCTTACATGTCTAAGTCTTGGATACCATAACTAGCTATCATTTCCATCATTTACCATAAGACATGTTTCACCATC
>NW_018401539.1:0-125 GCF_002168275.2 Theobroma umbraticum | reverse complement strand
TCTTCAAGAAATATAACATACATATTTTTTATTCTTTTTCCTGTGAATGAAATCTTGTTGGTACTAATATATATAACTTCACATTTATATGAATCAAAATATACCTTAAAACCTTTGTCACATAG
>NW_018401538.1:1320-1448 GCF_002168275.2 Theobroma umbraticum | reverse complement strand
AAGTAGAATTTTTTACATTTTTTGTTAAAACAGACTATAATTGAATGTCTACCTAAAGAAACATGAAAAAAAAACATTCATTGACAAGAAAAGTGCATTTATAGTCACCCATTTCGTCTGAAGCCTTA
>NW_018401538.1:1161-1308 GCF_002168275.2 Theobroma umbraticum | reverse complement strand
AATTGTTTTATAAACTCATGATTGATTTTAAGTTGAATTTTTTTACATTTTTCATTAAAAAACTTATAATTTAATGCTTGCCTTGAGAAACATAAAGAAAAACCAATTAATTAAGAAGAAAAGTCCATTTGAAGTCACCCATTCCTT
>NW_018401538.1:869-983 GCF_002168275.2 Theobroma umbraticum | reverse complement strand
GTTGAATTTTTTTATATTTTTGGTTAAAATAGACTATAATTGAATGTCTTCCTCTAGAAACATGAAGAAAAAAGTCCATTTATAGTCACCCTTCCCTTCAAAAGCCTTATTACT
>NW_018401538.1:0-111 GCF_002168275.2 Theobroma umbraticum | reverse complement strand
AAAGCCATTCATTGAGAAGAAAAGTCCAATTATAATCACCCATTCTTTCAAAAGTCATACTACTCACTTTAAATTATTTTATAATCTCATAATTGATTTTAAGTTGAATTT
>NW_018401537.1:480-2559 GCF_002168275.2 Theobroma umbraticum | reverse complement strand
AATTATGAGATTATAAAACTATTTAAAACGAGTAATAAGCCTTTTGAAGAAATGAGTGGCTATAAATGGACTTTTTTTCTCAATCAATGACTTTTTTTGTGCGTTTCTCGAGTTAGACATTCAATTATTGTCTGTTTTAAAGAGAAATGCAAAAAAATTCAACTTAAAATTAATTATAAGATTATAAAATCATTTAATAAGAGTAATAAGGCTTTCGAAAGAATGGGTGACTAAAAATTGATTTTTCCTCTCAATGAATTACTTTTTCTACACCTTTCCTGAGGCAGGCTTTCAATTATAGTCTGTTTTATAGAAAAATGTATAACAATTCAACCTAAAATTAATTATGAGATTATAAAACCATTTAAAACAGGTAATAAGATTTTTGAAGGAATGAGTGGCTATAAATGAACTTTTCTTCTCAATGAATAGCTTTTTCTGCATGTTTCCTGAGGTAGACAATCAATTTTAGTCTGTTTTAACAAAAAATATTAAAAAATTCAACTTAAAATCAATTATGAGATTATAAAATCATTTAAACCGAGTAATAAGGCTTTCGAAAGAATAGGTGACTAAAAATGGATTTTTCTTCTCAATGAACGGCTTTTTCTACACCTTTCTGGAGGTAAACATTCAATTATATTATGTTTTAATCAAAAATATGAAAAATTTCTACTTAAAATCAACTATGAGATTATAAACTATTTAAAACGAGTAATAAGCCTTTTGAAGGAATGAGTGACTATAAATGGACTTTTCTTCTCAATCAATAGCTTTTTCTACACGTTTCTTGAGTTAGACATTCAATTATTATCTGTTTTAAAGAAAAATGTAAAAAAATTCAACTTAAAATCAATTATGAGATTATAAAATCATTTAAAGCGGGTAATAAGGCTTTTGAAGAATGTGTGACTATAAATAGACTTTTCTTCTCAATGAATAGCTTATTTTGCATGTTTCTCAAGGCAAGCAATTAATTATAGTATGTTTTAACTAGAAATATAAAAAAATTTAACTTAAAATCAATTATGAGATTATAAAACCATTTAAACCGAGTAATAAGGCTTTTGAAGGAATGAGTGACTATAAATGGACTTTGCTTCTTAATGAACAGGCTTTTTCTACAAGTTTCCTGAGGTAGGCTTTCAATTATAGTCTGTTTTAAAGAAAAATATAAAAAAATTCAATTTAAAATCAATTATAAGATTATAAAACCACTTAAAGCGCGTAATAAGGGTTTTGAAGGAATAAGTGACTATAAATGGACTTTTCTTCTCAATGAGTGGCTTTTTTTGCACGTTTTCAGATGTGGAGATTCAATTATAATCTGTTTTAACAAAAAATACAAATAAATTAAGCTTAAAATTAATTATGAGATTATAAAACCGTTTAAAGCGAGTAATAAACTTTTTGAAGGAATGGGTGACTCTAAATGGACTTTTCTTCTCAATGAATGCTTGTTTCTTCACGTTTCTTGAGTTAGACATTCAATTATAGTATGTTTTAATCAAAAATGTAAAAAAATTCAACTTAAAATTAATTATGAGATTATAAAACTATTCAAAGTGAGTAATAAGCCTTTTAAAAGAATGGGTGACTATATATGGACTTTTCTTCTCAATCAATAGCTTTTTCTACACGTTTCTTGAGTTAGACATTCAATTATTGTCTGTTTTAAAGAAAAAAGTAAAAAAATTTAATTTAAAATCAATTATGAGATTATAAAAATATTTAAAGCGGGTAATAAGGATTTTGAAGGAATGTGTGACTATAAATAGACTTTTCTTCTCAATGAATGGCTTTTTCTACATGTTTTTCAAGGTAAACAATCACTTATAGTCTTATTTAACAAAAAATGTAAAATAATTCAACTTAAAATCAATTACGAGATTATAAAATCGTTTAAAGCGTGTAATAAGCTTTTTGAAGGAATAGGTGACTTTAAATGGACTTTTCTTGTCAATGAATACTTGTTTCTTCAAGTGTCTCAAGGTAGGCATTCAATAATAGTATGTTTTAATCAACAATGTAAAAAAATTTAACTTAAAACCAATTATGAGATTATAAAACCATTTAAAG
>NW_018401537.1:99-271 GCF_002168275.2 Theobroma umbraticum | reverse complement strand
AAATTCAACTTAAAATCAATTATGAGATTATAAAACTATTAAAAGTGGGTAATACGCCTTTTGAAAGAATAAGTGACTATAAATAAACTTTTCTTCTCAATGAATGGCTTTTTCTGCATGTTTTCTGAGGTAGACAATCATTTATAGTCTGTTTTAACAAAAAATGTAAAAC
>NW_018401537.1:0-89 GCF_002168275.2 Theobroma umbraticum | reverse complement strand
CAAATCAATTATGAGATTATAAAACCGTTTAAAGCGAGTAATATGCATTTTGAAGGAATGGGTGACTCTAAATATACTTTTCTTGTCAA
>NW_018401536.1:1226-1338 GCF_002168275.2 Theobroma umbraticum | reverse complement strand
TACCTTTCACGATCGACAAAAATTTCATCACCATTTTAAAAATTTTGTTGTTGAGTTTATCACTATTTTGTTGACCTTGGAAGCTTTTTTTTCCATTTACCAAAGGAAATAG
>NW_018401536.1:978-1108 GCF_002168275.2 Theobroma umbraticum | reverse complement strand
TAACCTTGATCGATGAAATTTTCGTTGGCATTTTGAAAATTCCATTGGAATTTCTGTTGCAATGTTTTTATCCCTTGACACTTTATTTTCCATTTACCGACGGAAGTAACAATGGAGAATTCCATTGGCA
>NW_018401536.1:701-817 GCF_002168275.2 Theobroma umbraticum | reverse complement strand
CTTCTATCAGTACCTTCTATATTGATATATATAGTCCACTGGTAGTCTTCACACTAATTGCATTTATTGCATGCCAAACAAACATCGATCGAGTACCAACAAAATAGCTTTTGTCA
>NW_018401536.1:557-683 GCF_002168275.2 Theobroma umbraticum | reverse complement strand
ACATAGATGCTATCTATTGAAAAGCCATTGATAATCAGTAAGAATTTATTAATATGGTATTACCAACAAAAGCATTTATGTTGCTGAATCTTGAATTTCTTGCAATGAACGTCAGTGATCTCTACA
>NW_018401536.1:0-122 GCF_002168275.2 Theobroma umbraticum | reverse complement strand
TTGGAATCAATGTGCCTTTGTTCAAACTCTAGGGGTTATCATTAGATGTGGGGATGCATGGTATAGGAAAGTCAAAACTGACACATTTGATCATTAATCTTCTGGAAAAGGAAGGTATTCAG
>NW_018401535.1:7259-7451 GCF_002168275.2 Theobroma umbraticum | reverse complement strand
GGATGTCTACCTTAGGATATGTGAAGAAAAAGATATTCATTGGCAAGAAAAGTCCATTTATAGTCGCCTATGCCTTCTAAAGCCTTATTACTCACTTTAAATAGTTTTATACTCTCATAATTAATTTTTAGCTAAATTTTTTTACATTTTTGGTTAAAACAGAATATAGTTGAATGTCTGCCTAAGGAAATC
>NW_018401535.1:6547-6974 GCF_002168275.2 Theobroma umbraticum | reverse complement strand
AAGCCTTATTACTCACTTTAAATGGTTTTTTAATCTCATAATTGACTTTAAGTTCAATGTGTTTTTATTTGTGATTAAAATCGATTATAATTAAATGTCTACCTCAGGAAAGAAGAAGAAAAAGATATTCATTGATAAGAAAAGTCCATCTATAGTCATCTATGCTTTCAAAAGCCTTATTACTCGTTTTAAATGGATTTATAATCTCATAATTGACTTTAAGTTGAATTTCTTTTATATTTTTTATTTAAACAGATTATAATTGGATGTCTACCTTAGAATATGTGAAGCAAAAGATATTTAGTGGCAAGAAAGTCCATTTATAGTCACCTATGCCTTCTAAAGCTATATTACTTGTTTTAAATGGTTTCATAATCTCATAATTGAGTTTAAGTTGAATGTTTTTTCATTTTTTGTTAAAACAGAT
>NW_018401535.1:4772-6537 GCF_002168275.2 Theobroma umbraticum | reverse complement strand
TGTCTACCTCGAGAAACATGAAGAAAAAGATATTCATTAGCAAGATAAGTTCATTTATAGTCACCTATGCCTTCAAAAGCCTTATTACTCGCTTTAAATGGATTTAGAATATCAGAATTGACTTTAAGTTGAATTTGTTTACACTTTTTGTTAAAATAGATTACGGTTGAATGTTTGCCTAAATAAACTTAAAGGAAAAGCCATTCATTGCAAGAAAAGCCTATTTACAATCACCCAAGCCTTCCAAAGCCTTCTTACTTGCTTTAAATAGTTTTATACTTTCATAATTGATTTGAAGTTGAATTTTTTTATTTTTTTTATTAAAATAGTTTATAATTGAATGTCTACCTTAGGAAACATGAAGAAAAAGATATTCATTAGGAAGAAAAGTCTATTTATAGTCACATATACCTTCCAAAGCCTTATTACTCGCTTAAAATGGTTTTATAATCTCATCATTGACTTGAAGTTGAATTGTTTTCATTTTTAGTTAAAATCGATCATAATAAAATGTCTACCTTGTGAAACGTGAAGAAAAAGCCATTCGTTGGCAAGAAAAGTGCATTTGTAGTCACCCATGACTTTAAAAGCCTTATTACTTATTTTAAATGGTTTGATAATCTCATAATTGAGTTGAAGTTGATTTTTTTATATTTTTTATTAAAACAGATTATAATTGAATGTTTACCTTGGAAAATGTGAAGAAAAAGATACTCATTGGCAAGAAAAGTCCATTTATAGTCACCTATACCTTTCAAAACCTTATTACTCATTTTAAATAGTTTCATAATCTCATAATTGATTTTAAGTTAAATGTTTTTCCATTTTTTGTTAAAACAGATTATAATTAAATGACTACCATGTGAAACCTGAAGTGAAAGATATTCATTAGCAAGAAAAGTCCACTTATAGTCCCCTATGACTTCAAAAGCCTTATTGCTCACTTTAAATGGATTTATAATCCCATAATTAACTTTAAGTTGAATTTTTTTACATTTTTGGTTAAAACAAATAGCAGTTCAATGTCTGCCTAAATAAACTTTATGAAAAAGCCATTCATTTGCAAGCAAAGCCTATTTATAGTCACCCAAACCTTCCAAAGCCTTATTACTCATTTTAAATGGTTTTATACTCTCATAATTGATTTGAAGTTGAATTTTTTTATGTTTTTTATTACAACAGATTATAATTGAATGTCTAACTTGAGAAACTTGAAGAAAAAGATATTCATTGGAAAGAAAAGTCCATTTATAGTCACATATATCTTCAAAAGCCTTATTACTCGCTTTAAATGGTTTTGTAATCTCATAATTGACTTGAAGTTAAATTTTTTTTATTTTTGTTTAAAATAGAATATAATTGAATGTCTACTTCGAGAAACATGAAGAAAAAGCCTTTTATTGACGAGAAAAGTCCATTTATACTCACTTATGCCTTCGAAAGCCTTATTGCTTGCTTTAATTATTTTTATAATCTCATAATTTATTTTAAGTTAAATTTTTTTATATTTTTATTAAAATAGATTATAATTGATTGCCTACTCGAGAAATATGAAGAAAAAGATATTCATTAGCAAGAAACGTCCATTTATAGTCACCCATGACGTCGAAAGCCTTATTACTGGCTTTAAATAGTTTTACAATCTCATAATTGATTTTAAGTTGAATTATTTTACATTTTTTGTTAAAATAATTAATAATTGATTATCTAACTTGGGAAACATTAAGAAAAAGCCATTTATTGACAAAAAAATCCATTTATAGTC
>NW_018401535.1:4291-4566 GCF_002168275.2 Theobroma umbraticum | reverse complement strand
CATTGATAGGAAAAGCCCATTTATAGTCATCCAAGCCTTCAAAAGCCTTATTACTAGCTTTAAATATTTTTATAATCTCCTAATTGACTTTAACTTGAACTTTTTTACATTTTTGGTTGAAACAAATTATAGTTGAATGTCTGCCTAAGGAAATATAAAAAGAAAAGGCATTCATTGGCAAGAAAAGCCTATTTATAGCTACCCAAGCTTTTGAAAGCCTTATTATTCGCTTTAAATGGCTTTATAATCTCATAATTGATTTGAAGTTGAATTTT
>NW_018401535.1:4049-4280 GCF_002168275.2 Theobroma umbraticum | reverse complement strand
TTTATTAAAATAGATTATAATTGAATGTCTACCTCGAGAAATATGAAGAAAAAGGGATATTCATGATCAAGAAAAGTTAATTTATAGTCACTTGTGCCTTCAAAAGCCTTATTAGTTACTTTAAATGGTTTTTTAATTCCACCATGGACTTTAAGTTAAATTTTTTTTTATTTTTTATTAAAACAGATTATAGTTGAATCTCTGCATAAGGAAACCTAAAGGACAAGCCAT
>NW_018401535.1:3784-3979 GCF_002168275.2 Theobroma umbraticum | reverse complement strand
TAATCTCATAATTGATTTGAAGTTAAATTTTTTTATATTTTTTATTCAAACAGAATATAATTGAATGTCTAACTTGGAAAACATGAAGAAAAAGATATTCATTAGTAAGAAAAGTCCATTTATAGTAGCATGTGCCTTCAAAACCCTTATTACTCGCTTTAAATGGTTTTATAATATCATAATTGACTTTAAGTT
>NW_018401535.1:256-3424 GCF_002168275.2 Theobroma umbraticum | reverse complement strand
CTATTTATAATCACCTAAGCCTTCCGAAGACTTATTACTCGCTTTAAATGAATTTATAATCTCATAATTGATTTGAAGTTAAATTATTTTATATTTTTTTATTAAAACAGATTATAATTGAATGTCTACCTTAGGAAACATGAAGAGAAAGATATTCATTGGCAAGAAAAGTCCATTTATACTCATTTATGGCTTCAAAAGCCTTATTACTCGCTTTAAATGGTTTTATAATCTCGTAATTGATTTTAAGTAGAATTGTTTTCTATTTTGGTTAAAACAGATTATAATTGAATGTCTACCTCAAGAAACATGAAGAAAAAGCCATTCATTAGAGAGAAAAGTCCATTTATACTCACACATGTCTTTGAAAGACTTATTACTCGCTTTAATTATTTTTATAATCTGATAATTGATTTTAAGTTGAACTTTTTTATATTTTTTACCAAAACAGATTATAGTTGAATGTCTACCTTGGGAAACATGAAGAAAAAGATATTCATTCATAAGAAAAGTCCATCTATACTCACCCATGCTTTTAAAAGCCTTGTTACTCACTTTAAATGGTTTTATAATCTCATAATTGACTTTAAGTTGAATTGTTTTCATTTTTAGTTAAAACAGATTATAATTGAATGTCTACCTTAAGAAACGTAAAGAAAAAGATATTCATTAGCAAGAAAAGTCCATTTATAGTCACCTATACTCTCTAAAAGCCTTATTACTCGCTTTAAATGATTTTATAATCTCATAATTGACTTTAAGTTAAATTTTTTTTATATTTTTTGTTAAAACAGATTACAGTTGAATGTTTACCTAAGGAAACCTGAAGAAAATGCCATTCATTAGCAAGAAAAACCTATTTATAGTCCCTCAAGCCTTCTAAAGCCCTATGACTCGCTTTAAATGGTTTTATAATCTCATAATTGATTTGAAGTTAAATTTTTTTACATTTTTTATTAAAACATATTATAATTGAATGTCTATTTCAGGAAACATGAAAAAAAAAATATTCATTAGCAAGAAAAGTCTATTTATACTCTCTTATACTTTCAAAAGCCTTATTACTCACTTTAAATGGTTTTATAATCTCATAATTGACTTTAAGTTTAATTGTTTTCATTTTTAGTTAAAATAGATTAAAATTGAATGTCTACCTCAAGAAACATAAAGAAAAAGCTATTCATTAGCGAGAAAAGTCCATTTATACTCACACATGCCTTCGAAAGCCTTATTACTTGCTTTAATTATTTTTATAATCTCATAATTGATTTTAAGTTAAATTTTTTATTAAAACAGATTATAATTGAATGTTTAATTTGACAAATGTGAACAAAAAGATATTCATTGACAAGAAAAGTCTAGTTATAATCACCCATGCCTTCAAAAGCCTTGCTACTCGCTTTACATGCTTTTATAATCTCATAATTGATTTGAAGTGGAATTGTTTTACTTTTTTTATTAAAATAGATTAAAATTGAATGTCAAGCTTGAGAAACGTGAAGAAAAAGATATTTATTGGTAGGAAAAGTCCGTTTATAGTCACCCATGCCTTTGAAAGCCTTATTACTCGCTTTAAGTGTTTTTATAATCTTATACTTGACTTTAACTTGAATTTTTTTACATTTTTAGTTAAAACATATTATAGTTAAATTTTTGCCTAAGGAAACATTAAGAAAACAGCACTCATTGGCAAGAAAAGCTTATTTATAGTCACCCAAGCCTTCGAAAGCCTTATCACTTGCTTTAAATGGTTTTACAATCTCATAATTTAATTAAAGTTGAATTTTTTGATTTTTTTATTAAAAAATATTATAATTGACTGTCTACCTTGGGAAACAAGAACAAAAAGATATTCATTGGCAACAAAAGTCCATTTATACTCACCTATGCCTTCAAAAGCCTTATTACTCGCTTTAAATGATTTTATAATGTTGTAATTGACATTAACTTGATTTTTTTTTCATTTTTAGTCAAAACAGACTATAATTGAACGTCTGCTTTTAGAAATATGAAGAAAAAGCCATTCATTGGCAGGAAAAGTTCATTTATAGTCACCCATGCCTTCAAAAGTCTTAGTACTCGCTTTAAACAGTTTCGCAATCTTATAGTTGACTTTGAGTTAAATTGTTTTATATTTTTTACTAAAATATATTATAATTGAATGTTTACCTCAAAAAACGTGAAAAAAAGATATTCATTGGTAAGAAAAGTCCATTTATCGTCACCCACACCTTCAAAAGCTTTATTACTCACATTAAATGGCTTTATAACTCATAGTTAATTTTCAGTTGAATTATTTTTTATTTTTTATTAAAACAGATTATAATTAAATGTGTACCTCAAAAAACATGAAGAAAAAGATATTCATTGACAAGAAAAGTCCATTTGTAGTCGCCCATGCATTCGAAAGCGTTATTACTCGCTTTAAATAGTTTTATAATCTCATACTTAATTTTAAATTGAATTTTTTTATCTTTTTTATTAAAATAGAATATAATCAAATATCTGCTCAAGAAACGTGAAGAAAATGATATTCATTGATAAGAAAAGTTCATTTATAGTCACCCTTGCCTTTGAAAGTTTTATTATTGGCTCTAAATGGTTTTACAACCTCATAATTGATTTTAAGTTCAATATTTTTATAATTTTCATTAAAATAGATAATAATTGAATGTCTAGCTTAGGAAACATGAAGAAAAAGTCATTCATTAGCAAAAAAAGTCCATTCATAGTAACCCATACCTTCAAAAGCCTTATTATTCGTTTTAAATAATTTTCTAATCTCATAATTGATTTCAAGTTGAATTTTTTTACCTTTTTTGTTAAAATAGATTATAATTGAGTGTCTACTCGAGAAACATGAAGAAAAATATATTCATTGGCAAGAAAAGATCATTTCTAGTCACCCATGCCTTTGAAAGCCTTATTTCTCGCTTTGAACGGTTTTACAATCTCATAATTGATTTTGAGTTAAATTTTTTTACCTTTTTTGTTAAAATAGATAATAATTGAATGTCTGCCTTGGAAAATGTGAAGAAAAACCCATTCATTGGCAAGAAAAGTTCATTTATTGTCATCCATGCCTTTAAAAGCCTTATTACTTGCTTTAAATGATTTCTAATCTCATAATTGATTTTAAGTTGAATTTTTTAACATGTTTGGTTAAAA
>NW_018401535.1:0-120 GCF_002168275.2 Theobroma umbraticum | reverse complement strand
CAAATTACAGTTGAATGTTTGCCTATGGAAATCTGAAGAAAAAGCCGTTCATTGACAAGAAAAGTTCATTTATAGTCACCCATGCATTCAAAAGCCTTATTACTCGCTTTAAATGGTTTT
>NW_018401534.1:6418-6565 GCF_002168275.2 Theobroma umbraticum | reverse complement strand
TTTTGAAGGTGTGAGTGACTATAAATGGACTTCTCTTGCAAATGAATGCTTTTTTCTTTATATTTCTCATGGTAGGCATTCAATTAGAGTTTATTTAACCAAAAATATAAAAAACAATTCAACTTAAAATCAATTATGGCATTACAA
>NW_018401534.1:6245-6394 GCF_002168275.2 Theobroma umbraticum | reverse complement strand
AATGCTTTTTTCTTCATGTTTCTCAAGGTAGACATTCAATCCTAGTCTGTTTTACCAAAAAATGTACAAAGAATTCTAATTTAGATCAATTTGGGGATTATAAAACCATTTAAAGTGAGTAATAAGGCTTTTGAAGGTATAGGTGACTA
>NW_018401534.1:5889-6182 GCF_002168275.2 Theobroma umbraticum | reverse complement strand
TTCTTAAGGTAGACATTCAATTCTAATATGTTTTAACCAAAAATGTACAAGGAACTCAAATTTAAATCAATTTTGAGATTATAAAACTATTTAAATCGAATAATAAGGCGTTTGAAGGTATTGGTGGCTATAAATAGACTTTTCTGGCCAATCAATAATTTTTTGTTCATGTTTTTGAAGGTAGACATTTAATCCTACTCTGTTTTAACCAAAAATGCATAAAGAATTCAAATTCAAATTAATTTTGAGATTATGAAACCATTTAAAGTGAGTAATAAGGCTTTTGAAGAAAT
>NW_018401534.1:5744-5879 GCF_002168275.2 Theobroma umbraticum | reverse complement strand
AAATGGACTTCTCTTGCCAATGAATGCTTTTTTATTTACGTTTCTCAAGGTAGGAATTCAATTAGAGTTTGTTTAACTAAAAATATAAAAAAATTTCAACTTAAAATCAATTATGGCATTACAAAACTATTTAAA
>NW_018401534.1:5577-5734 GCF_002168275.2 Theobroma umbraticum | reverse complement strand
AGGCTTTTGAAGGTATGGGTGACTATAAATAGAATTTTCTTACCAATAAATACTTTTTTCTTCATGTTTCTCAAGGTAGATATTCAATTCTAGTTCGTTTTAGTAAAAAATGTACAAAGAATTCAAATTTAAATCAATTTTGAGATTATAAAACCAT
>NW_018401534.1:5112-5243 GCF_002168275.2 Theobroma umbraticum | reverse complement strand
ATAAGGCTTTTGAAGGTATAGGTGACTATAAATAGACTTTTCTTACCAATGAATTCTTTTTTCTTCACGTTTCTCAAGGTAGACATTCAATTCTAGTCTGTTTTAACAAAAAATGCACAAAGAATTCAAAT
>NW_018401534.1:4906-5087 GCF_002168275.2 Theobroma umbraticum | reverse complement strand
CCATTTAAAGTGAGTAATAAGGCTTTTGGAGGAATGGGTGACTATAAATGGACTGCTCTTGCCAATGAAACTGCTCTTCTTTATGTTTCTCAGGGTAGACATTCAATTCTAAAATGTTTTAACCAGAAAAGCAAAAACATTTCAAGTTAAAATCAATTTTGAGATTATAAAACCATTTAAA
>NW_018401534.1:4750-4896 GCF_002168275.2 Theobroma umbraticum | reverse complement strand
AGGCTTTTAAAGCAATGGGTGACTATAAATAGACTTTTTTTGCCAATGAATACATTTTTCTTCATGTTTCTCATGGTATAGATTCAATTCTAGTATATTTTAACGAAAAATGTGCAAAACATTGAAATTTAAATCAATTTTGAGAT
>NW_018401534.1:4426-4740 GCF_002168275.2 Theobroma umbraticum | reverse complement strand
TTTAAACTGAGTAATAAGGCTCTTAAAGAAATGAGTGACTATAAATAGACTTTTCTTCCCAATGAATACTTTTTATTCATGTTTCTCATGGTATAGTTTCAATTCTAGTCTATTTTAACTAAAAATGTACAAAACATTCAATTTTAAATCAATTTTGAGATTATAAAACCATTTAAAATGCGTAATAAGGCTCTACAAGGAGTGGGTGACTATAAATGGACTTCTCTTGCCAATGAATTGTTTTTTCTTTACGTTTCTCAAGGTAGGCATTCAATTAGAGTTTGTTTAACGAAAATATAAAAAAATTTAACTTA
>NW_018401534.1:4202-4416 GCF_002168275.2 Theobroma umbraticum | reverse complement strand
TGGCATTACAAAACCATTTAAAGAGAGAAATAAGGTTTTTAAAGGTATGGGTGACTATAAATAGACTTTTCTGGCCAATGAATGCTTTTTCTTCATGTTTCTCAAGGTAGACATTCAATTCTAGTCTTTTTCAACAAAAAATGTACAAAGAATTCAAATTTCAATCAATTTTGAGATTATGAAACCATTTAAAGCGAGTAATAAGGCTTTTGAA
>NW_018401534.1:4080-4192 GCF_002168275.2 Theobroma umbraticum | reverse complement strand
ACTATAAATGGACTTCTCTTACCAATGAATGCTCTTTTCTTTATGTTTCTTTGGGTAAACGTTCAATTATAATATGTTTTAACCAGAAAAGCAAAAAAATTTGAACTTAAAA
>NW_018401534.1:3506-3700 GCF_002168275.2 Theobroma umbraticum | reverse complement strand
AATGGGTGACTATAAATAGACTTTTCTTGCCAATGAATACTTTTTAATTCATGTTTCTCATGGTATAGATTCAATTCTTGTCTTTTTTAATGAAAAATGCACAAAACATTCAACTTTAAATCAATTTTAAGATTATAAAACCATTTAAAGTTGCGTAATAAGGCTCTTGAAGGAGTGAGTGACTATAAATGGAC
>NW_018401534.1:2174-3406 GCF_002168275.2 Theobroma umbraticum | reverse complement strand
CGTTTACCCTGAGAAACATAAAGAAAAAGGCATTCATTGGCCAGAGAAGTCTATTTATAGTCATCCACTCCTTCGAAAGCCTTATTACGCACTTTAAATAGTTTTATAATCTCAAAATTGATTTAAATTTAAATTCTTTATACATTTTTGGTTAAAAGAAACTAGGATTGAATGTCTACCCTCAGAAACATGAAGAAAAAAGTATTCATTGGCAATAATAGTTCATTTATAGTCACCCATTCCTTCAAAAGCCTTATTACTCACTTTAAATGGTTTCATAATCTCAAAATTGATTTAGATTTGAATTCTTTGTGCATTTTTTATTAAAACAGACTAGAATTGAATGTCGACCTTGAGAAACATGAAGAAAAAAGCAATCATTGGTAAGAAAAGTCTATTTATAGTTACCCATATTTCAAAAGCCTTATTACTCGCTTTCAATGGTTTTGTAATGCCATAATTGATTTGAAGTTAAATTTTTTTTACATTTTTAGTTAAAGAAACTCTAATTGAATGCCTACTTTGAGAAACGTAAAGAAGAAGGCATTCATTGGCAAGAGAAGTCCATTCACAGTCACCCACTCCTTTAAAAGCCTTATTACGCACTTTAAATGGTTTTATAATCTCAAAATTGATTTAAATTTGAATTCTTTGTACATTTTTAGTTAAAATAGACTAGGATTGAATGTCTACCTTCAAAAACATGAAGAAAAAAGTATTCATTGGCAAGAAAAGTCCATTTATAGTCACCCATTCCTTCAAGTGCCTTATTACTCAGTTGAAATGGTTTTATAATCTCAAAATTGATTTAAATTTAAATGTTTGTACATTTTTGGTTAAAATAGACTAGAATTGAATCTATACCATGAGAAACATGAAGAAAAAAGGATTCATTGGCAAGAAAATTCTATTTATTGTCAGCAACTGCTTCAAAAGCCTTATTAATCACTTTAAATGGTTTTATTAACTCAAAATTGATTTTAAGTTCAAATTTTTTTGATGTTCCGGTTAAAACATATTATAATTGAACGTTTACCCTAAGAAACATAAAGAAGAGAGCATTCATTGGCAAGAGAAGTCCATTTACAGTGACCCATTCCTTCAAAAGCCTTCTTACTCACTTTAAATGGTTTTATAATCTGAAAATTGATTTAAATTTGAATGCTTTGTTCATTTTTGGTTAAAACAGACTAGGATTGAATGTCTATCGTAAGAAACATGAAGAAAAAAGT
>NW_018401534.1:1867-2074 GCF_002168275.2 Theobroma umbraticum | reverse complement strand
AGTAGACTAGAATTGAATCTATACCATGAGAAACATGAAGAAAAAAGTATTCATCTGCAAAAAAAGTCTATTTATAGTCACCTATTGCTTCAAAAGCCTTAAGAATTACTTTAAATGGTTTTATAATCTCAAAGTCGATTTTAAGTTCAATTGTTTCTGCTTTTCTGGTTATAACATATTATAATTAAACGCCGACCCTGAGAAACA
>NW_018401534.1:1500-1657 GCF_002168275.2 Theobroma umbraticum | reverse complement strand
ATTGAATGTCTACCTTGGGAAACATGAAGAAAAAAGCATTCATTGGCAAGAAAAAGCCATTTATAGTCACCCATTCGTTCAAGAGCCTTATTACTCAGTTTAAATGATTTTATAATCTCAAAAATGATTTAAATTTGAATGTTTTGCACATTTTTGG
>NW_018401534.1:1326-1490 GCF_002168275.2 Theobroma umbraticum | reverse complement strand
CTAGAATTGAATCTATACCATGAGAAACATAAAGAAAAAAGTATTCATTATTAAAAAAAGTCTATTTATAGTCACCCATTGCTTCAAAACCCTTATTAATCACTTTAAATGGTTTTATAATCTCAAAGTTGATTTTAAGTTCAATTTTTTTTGCTTTTCTGGTT
>NW_018401534.1:1050-1172 GCF_002168275.2 Theobroma umbraticum | reverse complement strand
AACAGCATTCATTGGCAAGAAAAGTCCATTTATAGTCACCTATTCCTTCAAGAGGCTTATTACTTAGTTTAAAAAGTTTTATAATCTTATAATTGATTTAAATGTGAATGTTTTGTACATTT
>NW_018401534.1:562-705 GCF_002168275.2 Theobroma umbraticum | reverse complement strand
GAGAAACATGAAGAAAAAGTATTCATTTGTAAAAAAAAGTCTATTTATAGTCACTCATTGCTTCAAAAGCCTTATTAATAAATTTAAATAGTTTGAAAATCTCAAAGTTGATTTTAACTTCAAATTTTTTTGCTTTTCTGGTT
>NW_018401534.1:423-552 GCF_002168275.2 Theobroma umbraticum | reverse complement strand
GTAATTGAGCGTCTACGTTGAGAAACATCAAGAAGAGAGCATTCATTGGTAAGAGAAGTCCATTTATAGTCACATATTCCTTCAAAAGCCTTATTACTCACTTTAAATAGTTTCATAATCTCAAAATTG
>NW_018401534.1:0-138 GCF_002168275.2 Theobroma umbraticum | reverse complement strand
AGTTTTATAATCTTAAAATTGATTTTAAGTTCAATTTTTTTTGCTTTTCTAGTTGAAACATATTATAATTGAACGTCTACCCTGAGAAACAAAAAGACAAGAGCATTCATTGGCAACAGAAGTCCATTTATAGCCACC
>NW_018401533.1:2228-2369 GCF_002168275.2 Theobroma umbraticum | reverse complement strand
AGGATTTATTCTTATTCTTTTTTTAACTTCACATGGTGGGGGTCCCACATGTTTTCCACTAACTTTTTCCTTTTTGCATGCAATCACTTGCATGTAATAGTAAATCTACATGCACATTTCACTATCTCACATATCCTCATT
>NW_018401533.1:1874-2011 GCF_002168275.2 Theobroma umbraticum | reverse complement strand
AATTTTCCATTTAGCTTTTGGGGTTCCAAAACTTTTTAATTAATCTTGGTTTAGGTTCATCGCTTATTTTTACTCCATAATGAGGACCTTAATAAAATATTATTATTTTAGTAAATATGGAATATTTTATTCTAAAA
>NW_018401533.1:1559-1707 GCF_002168275.2 Theobroma umbraticum | reverse complement strand
AGGTGTTACACATTCCAATTTAAAATCATTTATGAGATTATAAAACTATTTACAATAATTAATAAGGCTTTTGAAAGCACGAGTAAGTATAAACGGATTTTACTTATCAATGGATGGCATCCGCTTGATGTTTCTTGATGCAAATATC
>NW_018401533.1:1381-1513 GCF_002168275.2 Theobroma umbraticum | reverse complement strand
AATTATAATCAGTTTAAACTAAAAACAAAAATGATTTTGATTGAAAGTAATTTACAAATAATAAAACCATTTAAAGAGAGTAAAAAGGCTTTCGAAGGCTTGAATGACATTAAATAGACTTTTCTTATCCAT
>NW_018401533.1:954-1146 GCF_002168275.2 Theobroma umbraticum | reverse complement strand
ACAAGATTATAAAACCATTTAAAGAAAGTAACAAGGTTTTTGATGGCACAAACGGCTATAAATAGACTTTTCTTGTCATTGAATGGCTTCCGCTTCACGTCTCTTCGTACAAAACTCCAATTATCCTTTGTTTAACTTAAAATAAAATAGATTTTCATTTGAAATTATTTATAAGATAATAAAACTATTTAA
>NW_018401533.1:416-647 GCF_002168275.2 Theobroma umbraticum | reverse complement strand
TTTAAAATCCTTTATAAGATTATAAAATCATTTAAAGCAAGTAACAAGGCTTTCTAAGGCATGAGTGACTATAAATAGACTTGTCTTGTCAGTGCATAGCCTCCACTTCATGTTTCCTGACGCTAACATACAAATATGATCTATTTTAATGAAAAACAAAAAAAAGTTGATATAAAATTATTTATAAGATTATAGAACCATTTAAAGTGAGTAACAAGGCTTCCAAAGGGA
>NW_018401533.1:285-406 GCF_002168275.2 Theobroma umbraticum | reverse complement strand
TAAATAGACTTTTCTTATCAATAGATAACATTTGCTTCACATTTCCTAAGGCATACATCTAATTATGATATATTTTAATGAAAAATGACAAAGATTTTGATTTAAAATCATTTAAATATTA
>NW_018401533.1:137-275 GCF_002168275.2 Theobroma umbraticum | reverse complement strand
AAGTGACTAACAAGGCATTCAAGGCATGAGTGACTATAAATCGACTTTTCTTGTCAATGGATGACATCTTCTTCATATTACCCAATGGAAACATGCAAATAAGATTTGTTTTAACCAAAAACCAAAATGATTTCAATT
>NW_018401533.1:0-117 GCF_002168275.2 Theobroma umbraticum | reverse complement strand
TAAAACTATTTAAAATGAGTAACTTGGCTTTCGATAGCATAAATGGTAATAAATTGTCATTCTTTATCAATGGAGGCTTTTGCTTCACATTTCTCCATGCAAACATCAAATTATGAT
>NW_018401532.1:8494-8978 GCF_002168275.2 Theobroma umbraticum | reverse complement strand
TAAAGCGAGTAATAAGGATTTGAAAGAATAGGTTACTATAAATGGACTTTTCTTGTCAATGAATGCCTTTTTCTTCACTTTTCTTCAAGTAAACATTTAATTCTAATCTGTTTTAACCAAAAGTGTAAAAAAAATTGAACTTAAAATCGATTTGAGATTATAAAACCGTTTAAAGTGAGTAATATGGCTTTTGAAAAAATTGGTGACTATAAATGGACTTTCCTTGCCAATGAATGTGTTTTTCTTCATGTTTTTCAAAGTAGACATTCAATTATTATCTGTTTTAACCAAAAATGTGAACAAAATTGAACTTAAAATTAATTATGAGATTATAAAGCCATTTAAAGCAAGCAATATGACTTTTGAAAGAATAAGAGACTATAAATGGACTTTTTCTCTAAATAAATGTATTTTTCTACACGTTTCTCGAGGCAAGCATTTAATTATAGTATATTTTAACGAAAAATGTAAAAATATCAACTTA
>NW_018401532.1:8299-8484 GCF_002168275.2 Theobroma umbraticum | reverse complement strand
TGAGATTATAAAACCATTTAAAGCGAGTAATAAGGATTTTGAAGGAATTGGAGACTGTAAATGTACTTTTCTTGCTAATGAATGCCTTTTTCCTCATGTTTCTCAATGTAAACATTTAATTATAATCTGTTTTAACTAAAAAAGTAAAAAAAATTAACTTAAAATCAATTTTGAGATTATAAAAC
>NW_018401532.1:7998-8289 GCF_002168275.2 Theobroma umbraticum | reverse complement strand
GAGTAATAAGGCTTTTGAAGGAACGGATGACTATAAATAGATTTTTTTTGCCAATGAAAGCTTTTTTCTTCATGTTTCTTGAGCTAGACATTCAATTATAGTCTATTTTAATCAAAAATGTTAATAAAAATTGAACATAAAATCAATTTTGGGATAAAACAATGATCTAAAGTATATAATAAGGCTTTTGAAGGAATAGGTGATTATAAATAGACTTTTCTTATCAATAAATGCATTTTTCTTCACGTTTCTCAATGTAGACATTCAATTATAGTCTATTTTAACCAAAAA
>NW_018401532.1:7700-7817 GCF_002168275.2 Theobroma umbraticum | reverse complement strand
GACTTTTCTTTCAAATAAATGGGTTTTTCTACACATTTCCTGAGGCAGGCATTCGTGTACAGCTGTTTTAACTAAAAATGTAAAAAACTTCAACTTAAAATCAATTATGAGAATATA
>NW_018401532.1:7533-7670 GCF_002168275.2 Theobroma umbraticum | reverse complement strand
GAAGGAATGAGAGACATAAATGGACTTTTCTTGCAAATGAATACTTTTTTCTTCTCGTTTCTTGAGGTAGACATTCAATTATAGTTTGTTTTAACCAAAAATATAAATAAATTCAATTTAAAATCAATTATGAGATT
>NW_018401532.1:7435-7523 GCF_002168275.2 Theobroma umbraticum | reverse complement strand
TTAAAGCGAGTACTAAGGTTTTTGAAGGAATGGGAGATTATAAATAGACTTTTCTCATCAATGAATGCTTTTTTCTTCATATTTCTCG
>NW_018401532.1:7219-7335 GCF_002168275.2 Theobroma umbraticum | reverse complement strand
GGCTGGTCTCTTGGAGAAGAAGACGATGGAAGTTAGGTTGGCTAAGTTAAGTCATCCAGCTTTAGATAACAATGCCAAAGGGGACATAGGTGAAAAATCAATCAGGTAGGACTTCA
>NW_018401532.1:7008-7141 GCF_002168275.2 Theobroma umbraticum | reverse complement strand
CTGCACTACGTTCTATTTTGCAGTCACTTTAGAAGCTCCAAGATGAGTTGAAACTTCATACAGGAGAGGTCATATGGCTGAAGAAAAGACAAAAAGATTAACAAATGAGAAGGTCATATTGGAACGGAGGATT
>NW_018401532.1:6498-6673 GCF_002168275.2 Theobroma umbraticum | reverse complement strand
AGGAACCGAGGGAAATGAAAGAGGTACTGGTCTCTTTAAATTTTGAATTATGTCCTCTTTGTACATACGGGATTTAGATATAAATTTGCCATGATCCTACAAGGAATTTCAATGTTTATGCCTTATTGCTAACAATTCGTTAGTTGAATCCATTTTGCCTATTAAGTTTTATTAT
>NW_018401532.1:6416-6488 GCF_002168275.2 Theobroma umbraticum | reverse complement strand
TATTGATAGAAAGAATGAGCAAACTGCTGCTATGTTGAAGATGCAAGGCGATCAACTTGCTGAAATTGATAA
>NW_018401532.1:0-6406 GCF_002168275.2 Theobroma umbraticum | reverse complement strand
AAGATCTTTTCATATTAAGTTTAATTAATAATGTTTGAAGGTATAATTGCTCAAAGTGGATAGATTGTGGCTTGTACTTTCACCGTTATTGCTTCTTGAAGAATTTTTATAGCTTACACAATTTTTTTGCTATGTATTTTTCTATGGTGATTTGCCCTGGCTTAGTTTATTTGTTTAGTTTTCATTTGCTTTTATTAGACTTAGTTTATTTACTATAGAAAAAGCAATAGTTATGGCAATATCAACTTCTGAGGAGTTAAAAAGAATTCTTCATAGAGGATCAGACACAGATGCATGAAGAAAGTTCAATATCTCATCTAATACTCTCAATTGTTATTGAGAGCACCAATCTTCAATCACAATCTGCTGCAAGGGGAAAGGTATAGCTGTTTTCCAGTATATTATGACTTTTCATACATTTGAATCTTATGAAGTATTGACTTCGCATACATTTGAATCATTTTTCTGTTTTATATTTTAGGAATCATTCGCACGAAGATGTTTCGTCTTGATTGATGAATATGCTCTGGAGTTTAGCTCATCTGTCATTGGCTATGACATGCTAACTCCTGACCTTGATAGGGAAATTGGCTTGACAGTTTTTTTTTTTGAAAGGCTGAGATTTTATTATTATAAAAATCTCCAAATAGATATTTACAGAGAGCAAAGTCAAAGTCACCAGTGACTTGCTTGAAAATAAAACGAATTCCCAACAGGGAAGGTTGGCAGAACATAGAAAAAACCTTGATAAGCCTTCAGACATCAATCATACCAGAAAAGATAACAAAGAAATCTAAACCAATATAGGCTTGCCCTTACTAATCTGGGACACTAAGACTGTAAAAATGGATCACCAGCATTAGTGTAGCCAGAATAAGAATAAAGATGGTAGGTTTAGGGAAGGTTATCATTATGATTAACAAAGTAAACAATGTGGTTGGCTTCTCTCACCACCCTAGCTTTTGCAAGTCCATCAGCTACCATGTTGGCTTCGCGCCCCATGTGGCAGAAAGAGATGCTTGTGATGTTGCATTAGTGGGTTTCATAAAAGGCCTTATAGAAAGAGGAAGATGAGTAAAGGCCACTGGTTGTCTTCCTCCAAATCACCTTATCTTGATTAGAAAAATATGGTTGAACATTTTCAATGAGAGACCTAAAATCTTCCCATTGTTTCAGCTCCTAAGTTTAACATCCCATGTCCATTTGTTGTTGATCCATTTACCCGTGTTAGCTATAGAGGCCTTTTTATCCTTAGCTAAAGCAAAAATCTGAGGGAATTGAATAGAGAGAGAAGAGTTGCCAACCTATGTGTCTGTCCAAAAAGAAATAGTGCATCCATTCCCCAGTGAGTGTCCAAAGCTTGTAGTGATAAGATCATGATACTTGCTAGTAGGATTAAGAGGCTTTATGATGTGCTGCCATAGAAGAGAAGGTTGGTATGCCTTAGCCAAAGGAATCATAACAGTTGGGTCAAGTCTGTTTTTTGTTGTGATTACTTGGCGTCATAGACTTCATAGCTACTTGTTTAGAAGAGCACGATTTTTCAGTTCGAGGTTCATAATTCCAAGCCCACCTTGACAGTTAAGCTTGCAGACTAAGTCTTAGTTGATGTAGTGAATTTTCCTCTTATCTGAATTTCCAGACTATAGGAAGTTTCTTTGAATTTAGTTCATTTGCTTTTTTGAGGATGTTATTAAGTGTTTTAGCCACCTTATTGAAGACAAAGGGTGAAAGAGGATACCCTTATCGTAGACCCCTTTGAGTTTTGAATTGGGGGGTTGGGGTTCCGTTAAGAAGAACAGAAATGGAAGCTGTTGAAATACATTGACAAATCCATCTTCTCCATTTAAGATGGAACCCCATAAGCTGCATAATATAATCAACATAATCCCAGTCTACACTGTCAAAGGCTTTTTCGAAATCGACTTTAAATAAGAGACCACTTTGATTACTTTTTTTGAGGGAATCAAGAAGCTCATTGGCAATTAGAGTACAGTTAAGGATTTATCTTCCCTTAACAAAAGCAAACTGATTTTCACCCATAACTGAGTAGATGATTGTCTTTAGCCTATTAGCTAGAACTTTAGTGAGAATTTTATAGGCACTACCTACAAGGCTGACAATCCTGAAATGATTAATAGTAGAAGCCCCACTGATTTTCGAAACCAACGTGAAGAAAGAAGCATTAATGTTCCTCTTGAACCTCCTAGTGTTGTAGAAGTCCCTCATGAAATAGAGAATATCATCCTTAAAATGGACCATTGCTTTTTAAAGATCTCCATTTTGAATCCATCGAGACCTGGAGCTTTGTTACCATCACACTGTTGAATAGCTAATCTTATTTCCTCCTTAGTGAAAGGTGCCTCAAGTTTGGCGTTTTGAACCTCATTGATTTGTTTGAAGTGGCAGTTAAACTCTTTGAGCTTTAAAGTGGTGGTTTTCTTTCAGAAGAAATTATTAAAGTGGGAAACCACCTCATTTTTAATTTCTGTAGGGTCTTGAGTGGTGGAGCCATTGACTTGAAGTTGGTGGATGTTGTTGTGCCTTTTTCTATTGGAGGCTGTAAGATGAAAAAACCTGGTGTTTCGATCTCCAAGTTTAGTTCATTGGAGTCTAGCTTTTTGGAGCCAAGAACGTTCTTCTCACAAGCTTAAGTTCCAAAGATCAGCTTTAAGGGAATGATAACTTTCTTTCTCAAAAGGAGAAAGTTCTCTAAACTCGACCTCTTTCTCTAGGTCGTCAATTTCTTTTTCCAAGAGAGGGATCTTTCTTCCATCCTCCATAAGATGTTGTTGTTGCCATGTCTTGATAGAACTTTTGAGCTTTTTAATTTTATCGAAAAAGCTAGAGACACTGTCAACTTTAATAAGATTCCATGAGTGCTGAAGGTGAGCAATGAAGTCCTCGTTTTCAAGCCAATGGGAGAATAAGTGGAAGGGCTTAGGCCCCCAATTCAAGTGATTAGCAACCAAAGAAATTGGATTATGGTCAGAGGTTGACTGTGGAAGAACTTTTTGAACCAATGAAGGAAATTGCAGAACAATCTCACTACTGAGAAGAAATCTATCAAGGTGACATATTGTTAGGTTATCTCTATTATCCGACCAAGTGAACAGACTGCCAAAGAGTGGAAGATCAACCAATTCTATTTTGTTGATGAAATTAGAGAAGAGAGCCATACTATTATAATCAAAGTGATCACCTGTTTTTTCAGCTGTTGATTTAACAATGTTGAAGTCCCCACAGATGCACCAGTTGTCTCCCAACTCACTTTTAAGGTTTATGATTTCCAACCAAAGATTTACACGCTCCATAAGGCAATTAGGGGCTTACATATTGAGAAAAGAGCATTGAAAGTTAATTTGTTTGATATAACCAGAGATGAATATGTACCTTGAAGAGACCTTGGTGGAAGAGTGGACAAAGAAATTGTTTAACCATAGTGATATAAGCCCTTCAGCTAGGCTTGTTGCCACTGCCACCTCACTAGAGAAGTTTCCTTTTCTCCATATGAATTTGAGCTCGTTGGGCTTGACTTTGCTTTTCTTAGTTTCTTGAAGGAAAATCATTTCTAGCATCCTACAGTTGACAAGTCTCTGTACTGCTTTCTTTCTGACTCTTCAGCCAAATCCCATGGCATTCCATGATATAATATTAATCATATGAAAAGTGTAAACATGCTAAAGATATCCCCTGGGTTATCAAATGGACTCCTTGTTGCACTCTTCCATTAAACCAAAAAAGTGATTAATAGCTGTTTGTCTATCTTCATCAAGAACAAGACCCAGTAATGAGCAAATTTCAAGTGTGTTCTCCACTTCCTTGATAAGAATTGAATTCCTCCTTCTAATATTCTTATTAGAAAGTAAGGTATCATGGGATGATGTTGGTGGATCCTCATTCATAAAAAGTTTATTGCCAACTTTACTGTTTGATTCTGAATCTGCATTTCCTTTTTCCATTTGCTTTCCTCTCTTTGTTTGCCTTCCCAAACCTTTCTTCCTCCTACTCTGGCTCAAGAAGATTTTTTTGGATTTGAAAATCATTGAGCAAGAACCAACTATCCTTTAAGTAGATAACAAATCAGTTATTTCTATAGTTTTAAGTCTCGTCAATCGTGGAAGAGCAAAACATATTCGAGTCAAATTTCATGCTATAAAAGAAACTGTTCAAAATGGAGAAATTGCAATTATGTACTGTGGCACTGAGAACCAATTAGCTTATGTTTTTACTAAAGACCTGAGCAAAAAGAAGTTTGAGACTCTTAGACACAAGCTCGAAATTTTCTGTTCTAACCTTCAGGGGGTATGTTGAATGTGAAGATCATAATGCAAGCATACGGCATGAAAGGTTTCATATTGTCTGGTGCGTTCTCTTCACACATTGAGTGGATCATCATTGGACGTGTTCTTCACATGCTGGATTTTATTTCTTTATTTGCCCTTTAAGTTTCATTTGGTTGTTAGTTTGCCACATTTTTGGTATAGGCCATGTGCTTATAATATTTGTCTATTTTGTTGAATGTGTTGAATCACCCAATGGCATATAGCTATGTGGGTCCCTTTTTTCATTTCTCCTAAGCTAGGTATTATGCAAAACGTCCTCGTTTTGCTTTCTTCTATTACTGCTTTGTATATAAAGCCTTGTTACTGTTGCAATAAAAGTTGTCTTTTTCAAAATTCTTCTTGGTTTTCTCTCTTAAATTGATAGTTGTTATATTTTCTTAGAATGCTAACACATTCACAACTCAATTGCATTTATAAAATAATAAAGGGAAAACATATTCATTAGCATCTTGATGTCGGGACGTTGTGAAGACACCTATGCATTAAGAAAGATACTAATTGTGGTGAAGTTGAAAATTCTATTAAGGTGAATCACCAATCTTGGTAAGCTTGGAAACCCCACTAAAGATATTAAAATAGCCCAAATCTAACTTTGGTTGACCAAACCAAAGATACTAAACCCCACTATAGATACTCAAATAGCCAAAATCTCACTTTGGTTAGCCAAACCAAAGATACTAAAATCTTTTACTCTTTTGGAAAAAATCTAGAGAAAATAAGCACTCCAAAATAAGCACTCCTGCTTATTAAAGAAAATATTCTTTATTAATTTTCAAATTGAGAAAATAGGCCTATTTATGGTATTACAGGCTCACGTTCTAAAAAACTATACTTTAAGTTATTTAGTACACCTAGAGTAGTTAACAAGATATTTAAATAAAATAAGTGTTCTATTCCTAAATAGAACATGACTAACCTAAAGTCCTAGTACAAGTATATTTACATAAAAGCAAATTCTATTATACCTATAATTCCTACGAGAACCTAAATAATAAGACACTCTTATATCACAAATCATCAACTCATGTCTTTTAACTTCATATACTAAAATAGTTTGAAAATGGTGTATCCGCTCTCTTGGACAAAAGCGTGCTTCTAAGCCTTGTTATGTCAAACCTTGCTTATTCTAAAATAGTTGAGCTTAACAAATCCTATCATAATAATTTCTGGTACAAATTCCTAATTTTCCAACAAGCTGTTTAATTTGAAAATAGTAAAAACTTTATATATTTTCCATTAAATCTACAATAAATTCATTTCAAACCCAATTTGTAAAATAATCAATCTTAAACATTCTTACCTTCATAACTTTCTTTAAGAACATAAACTCCCAAATCCTTAGTTCAAAAATGAGTTTAATGAGCTGAAATTTACAAAATCCTAAAGTTAGGTCGAAATCTTGATATTAAAACTCAAAAATGTCAAATCTTACCTTGAAATTAAGTTTGTAGGGTTAAAGGTTTAGAGAGGTTGGGAGAAGATTCAGGTGCTGTAAGGAACAAGTTAAAGGTTGAGAAAATGAAAATTGGAAAGAGCTGGTGGTTTTATTTTTCCATTGGGGGTTGATTCTAAGGTTTCCCAGAACAGTCTTAAGTGTTTCCTTTTGTTAGGATCAACCCTTATCTTGGTGTGGTTGATCCTAGGCCATTCCAAAAGCTTGTTGATGGGCTCATCAGGCTAGGATCAACCCTCCCTTGCTCAACCTTTTTCCATTGAGGGTTGATCCTAAGGTTTCCCAGAACATTCCTAAGTGTTTTCTTTTATTAGGATCAACCCTTTTCTTGGAGTGGTCGATCTTAGGACATTCCAGAAGCTTGTTGATGGGCTCATCAAGCTAGGATCAACCCTCCCTTGCTCAAGGGTCAATCCCAATCACATCCAGTAGCTATTTAGAGCCAATTTCACTTCAAGGATCAGCTTTTCATGCTCAGTTCTATAAAGATGACTTCCTTTGGCCTTTATTTCATATCATACTATCACCCGTCAATTTCCACATTAATTCAACATCATAAGGACAATTTCTTGTAAATAAAGTTGGGAAAAATTCATCGAACATCCAA
>NW_018401531.1:1285-1436 GCF_002168275.2 Theobroma umbraticum | reverse complement strand
TAAATGGACTTTTCTTGTCAATCAATGGCTTTTTTTGCACGTTTCTCGAGTTAGGCATTCAATTATTTTCTGTTTAAAGAAAAATGTTTAAATATTCAACTTAAAATCAATTATGACATTATAAAATAATTTAAACCGAGTAATAAAGCTT
>NW_018401531.1:1099-1275 GCF_002168275.2 Theobroma umbraticum | reverse complement strand
GGGTGACTAAAAATGGATTTTTTTCTCAAGGAATGGCTTTTTCTACACGTTTCTCAAGACAAACATTCAACTATAGCCTATTTTCATAAAAAAAATTTAACTTAAAATTAATTATGAGATTATAAAACTATTTAAACCGAGTGATAAGCCTTTTGAAGGAATGGGTGACTCTAAAT
>NW_018401531.1:998-1089 GCF_002168275.2 Theobroma umbraticum | reverse complement strand
TCTTAATGAATGCTTATTTCTTCACGTTTCTTAACGTAGACAATTAATTATAGTATGTTTTAATCAAAAATGTAAAAAAATTTAACTTAAA
>NW_018401531.1:421-565 GCF_002168275.2 Theobroma umbraticum | reverse complement strand
TTTGAAGGAATGAGTGACTATAAATGGACTTTTCTTCTCAATCAATGGTTTTTTTTGCACATTTCTTGAGTTAGACATTCAATTATTATTTAATTTAAAGAAAAATGTAAAAAAGTTCAACTTAAAATCAATTATGAGATTATA
>NW_018401531.1:0-196 GCF_002168275.2 Theobroma umbraticum | reverse complement strand
AAAAAAATTCAACTTAAAATCAGTTATGAGATTATAAAACCATTTAAAGCGGGTGATAAGGCTTCTGAAGGAAAAAGTGACTATAAATGGACTTTTCTTCTCAATGAATGACTTTTTCTGCTCGTTTCTCGAGGTAAACAAACACTTATAGTCTATTTTAATAAAAAATTTAAAACAATTCAACTTAAAATCAATT
>NW_018401530.1:1400-1511 GCF_002168275.2 Theobroma umbraticum | reverse complement strand
TTTTTTTCACATTTCTTAACATAGATATTCAATTATAGTCTGTTTTAACTAAAAATATAAAAAAATTCAACTTAGAATCAATTTTGAGATTATAAAATCTTTTAAAGTGAG
>NW_018401530.1:1069-1210 GCF_002168275.2 Theobroma umbraticum | reverse complement strand
GGTAATAAGGTTTTTGAAGGAATGAGAGATTGTAAATGAACCGTTCTTCTGAATGAATGGCTTTGTCTACTCGTTCTTAAGGCAAGTATTCTATTATAGTCTATTTTAATAAAAAATATAAAAAAATTCAACTTAAAATCA
>NW_018401530.1:317-460 GCF_002168275.2 Theobroma umbraticum | reverse complement strand
TGGGTGACTCTAAATGAACTTTTCTTGCTAATGGATGCCTTTGCCTTCACAATTTCGAAGGTCAGCATTCAATGATTGTCTGTTTTAAACAATAATGTAAAAAAATTCAACTCAAAATCAATTATGAGATTATAAAACCATTT
>NW_018401530.1:0-137 GCF_002168275.2 Theobroma umbraticum | reverse complement strand
CTTTTCTTTCCAATGAATGCTTTTTTTTCACGTTTCATGAGGTAGACATTCAATTATAATCTGTTTAAACTAAAAATGTAAAAAAAACATTCAACTTAAAATGAATTTTGAGATTATAAAATATTTAAAGTGAGTAA
>NW_018401529.1:888-1001 GCF_002168275.2 Theobroma umbraticum | reverse complement strand
GATTTTAAGATGAACGTTTTTACATTTTTCTTTAAAACAGACAATAATTGAATGCCTATCTAGAGAAATGTGAAGAAAAAGTCATTCATTGACATGAAAAGTCCATTTAGAGT
>NW_018401529.1:724-878 GCF_002168275.2 Theobroma umbraticum | reverse complement strand
TTGTTAAAACAGACTATAATTGAATGTTTGCCTGGAGAAACATGTAAAAAAAGTCATTCATTGGGAAGAAAATTTCATTTATAGTCACTCATTTTTTTATAAGGCTTATTACTCGCTTTAAATGGTTTTATAATCTCATAATTAATTTTAAGTT
>NW_018401529.1:437-576 GCF_002168275.2 Theobroma umbraticum | reverse complement strand
TTGACAAGAAAAGTCTTTTTAGAGTCACCCATCCCTTCAAAAGGCTTATTACTCGGTTTAAATTGTTTTATAATCTCATAATTACTTTTAAGTTAAATTTTTTTACATTTTTTGTTAAAACAGACTATAATTGAATGTC
>NW_018401529.1:228-345 GCF_002168275.2 Theobroma umbraticum | reverse complement strand
TTTAAGTTAAACTTTTTTACATTTTTTGTTAAAACAGACTATAATTGAATGTCTTTCTTGAGAAATGTGCAGAAAAAGTCATTCATTGAGAACAAAAGTCCATTTATAGTCACCAAT
>NW_018401529.1:133-218 GCF_002168275.2 Theobroma umbraticum | reverse complement strand
TCTACCTCTAGAAACGTGAAGAAACTAGCTCTCATTGACAAGAAAAGTCCATTTAGAGTCACACATTCCTTCAAAAGGCTTATTA
>NW_018401529.1:0-121 GCF_002168275.2 Theobroma umbraticum | reverse complement strand
AGTTTTATAATCTCATAATTGATTTTAAGTTGAATTTTTTTCACATTTTTGGTTAAAACAGACTATTATTAAATGCTTACCACGAGAAACATGCAAAAAAAGCTATTCATTGAGAAAAAAA
>NW_018401528.1:1482-1619 GCF_002168275.2 Theobroma umbraticum | reverse complement strand
ATTTTAAGTTGTATTTTTTAATATTTTTGGTTAAATCAGACTACAACTAAATGTTTACCTTGAGAAACGTGAAGAAAAAAGCATTCATTGGGAAGAAAAGCCCATTTATAGTCACCCATCCCTTTAAAAGCCTTATC
>NW_018401528.1:1153-1304 GCF_002168275.2 Theobroma umbraticum | reverse complement strand
TTGGTAAGAAAAGCCCATTTATGGTCTCCTATTCCTTTAAAAGCCCTATTACTCACTTTAAATGGATTTCTAATCTTAAAATTGATTTTAGGTTCATGTTTTTTTCCATTATTGGTTAAAACAGATTATAATTGAAGGTTTACCTTGAGAA
>NW_018401528.1:803-942 GCF_002168275.2 Theobroma umbraticum | reverse complement strand
CTTTAAATGGTTTTATAATCTCACAATTGATTTTAAGTTGAAGTTTTTAATACTTTTGGTTAAAATAAACTACAAGTGAATGTCAACCTCGAGAAACGTGAAGAAAAAACCATTCATTGGCAAGAAAAGTCCATTTATA
>NW_018401528.1:597-739 GCF_002168275.2 Theobroma umbraticum | reverse complement strand
TGATTTTAAGTTGAATTTTTTTACATTTTTGGTTAAAATAGACTATAATTGATTATCTACCTTGAGAAATGTGAAGAAAAAAGCACTCATTAGCAAGAAA
The DNA here is from genome assembly GCF_002168275.2 of Theobroma umbraticum. Lineage (NCBI taxonomy): Eukaryota > Viridiplantae > Streptophyta > Magnoliopsida > Malvales > Malvaceae > Theobroma > Theobroma umbraticum. The sequence goes on along the minus strand of NW_018401528.1, from coordinate 639 downwards.
GATCTATTTATTGTCACCCATTCCTTTAAAAGCCTTATTAAT
>NW_018401528.1:234-473 GCF_002168275.2 Theobroma umbraticum | reverse complement strand
TTCATTAGCAAGAAAAGTCTTTTTATCGTCACCCATTTCTTTAAAAGCCTTATTAATGGCTTTAAATGGTTTTATAATCTCATAATTGATTTTAATTAAATTTTTTAATACTTTTGGTTAAAGCAGACTACAAATGAATGTCTATCTCAAGAAACGTGAAGAAAAAAGCATTCATTGGCAACAAAAGCCTATTTATAGTCTCCTATTCCTTCAAAAGCCTTATTACTCGCTTTTAATGG
>NW_018401528.1:101-224 GCF_002168275.2 Theobroma umbraticum | reverse complement strand
TTAAAATTGATTTTAGGTTCAAGTTTTTTTGCATTGTCGGTTAAAACAGATTATAATTGAAGGTCTACCTTGACAAACATAAAGAAAAAACCATTCATTGCCAAGAAAAGTCCATTTATAGTC
>NW_018401528.1:0-91 GCF_002168275.2 Theobroma umbraticum | reverse complement strand
TTAAAAAGTTTATTACTTGCTTTAAATGGTTTATAACCTCATAATTAATTTTAAGTAGAATTTTTTTACATTTTTGGTTAAAACACACTAT
>NW_018401527.1:1011-1150 GCF_002168275.2 Theobroma umbraticum | reverse complement strand
TGAATTTTTTTACATTTTTCATTAAAACAGATAATAATTGAATGTCTATCCTAGCAAACATGTAGAAAAGCCATTCATTCAGAAAAAAAGCCCATTTATAGTCACTCATTCCTTCAAAAGCCTTATTACTTGCTTTAAA
>NW_018401527.1:448-593 GCF_002168275.2 Theobroma umbraticum | reverse complement strand
CCTTGAAAAGCCTTATTACTCGCTTTAAATAGTTTTATAAACTCATAATTGATTGTAAGTTGAATTGTTTTACATTTTTTGTTAAAACAGACAATAATTGAATGTCTACGACAAGAAACGTGTAGAAAAGCCTTTCATTCAGAAG
>NW_018401527.1:0-128 GCF_002168275.2 Theobroma umbraticum | reverse complement strand
TTTTATAATCTCATAATTGATTTGAAGTTAAATTTTTTTACATTTTTTATTAAATCAAACTATAATTAAATATTTAGTTAGAGAAACGTGAAGAAAAACGCATTCGTTGGTAAGAAAAGTCCTTTTAT
>NW_018401526.1:795-1205 GCF_002168275.2 Theobroma umbraticum | reverse complement strand
CAAAAGGTTTATTACTCGCTTTAAATAGTTTTATAATCCCATAATTGATTTTAACTTGAATTTTTTTGCATTTTTGATTAAAATATACTATAATTGAATGTCTACCTCATGAAAGGTGAAGAAGCTAGCATTCATTTAAAAGAAAAGTCCATTTAGAGTCACCCATTCCTTCAAAAAGATTATTACTCGCGTTAAACGATTTTATAATCTCATAATTGATTTTAAATTCAATTTTTTTAAATTTTTTGTTAAAACATACTATAATTGAATTTTTACCTTAATAACTGTGAAGAAACAAGCATTCATTGCGAAGAAAAGTCCATTTATAGTCACCCACTCCTTCAAAAAGCTAATTGCTCGCTTTAAAGTGTTTTATAATCTCATAATTGATTTTAAGTTGAATTTTTTTA
>NW_018401526.1:532-684 GCF_002168275.2 Theobroma umbraticum | reverse complement strand
TATAATCTCATAATTGATTTTAAGTTAAATTTTTTTACATTTTTTGTTCAAACAAACTATAATTGAATGTCTGCCTAGAAAAACGTCCAAAAAAAGCAATTCTTTGAGAAGAAAAGTTCATTTATAGTCACTCATTCCTTTAAAAGGCTTAT
>NW_018401526.1:0-123 GCF_002168275.2 Theobroma umbraticum | reverse complement strand
TTAAATGGTTATATAATCTCATAATTGATTTAAAGTTGAATTTTTTTACATTTTACTTTAAAACAAACAATAATTGAAAGCCTGCCTTAGGAAAGGTGTAGAAAAAGCCATTGATTGAGAGGA
>NW_018401525.1:1738-1890 GCF_002168275.2 Theobroma umbraticum | reverse complement strand
AAGGCTTTTCAAGGAATAAGAGGCTATAAATAGACTTTTCTTGCCAATGAATGTCTTTTTCTATACGTTTCTCAAGGCAGACATTCAATTATACTCTATTTTAATGTAAAATGTAAAAAAATTGAACTTAAAATCAATTATGAGATTATAAA
>NW_018401525.1:1518-1629 GCF_002168275.2 Theobroma umbraticum | reverse complement strand
AAATCAATTATGAGACTAGAAAATCATTTAAAACGAGTAATAAGGCTTTTGAAGGAGTGGGTGACTATAAATGAACTTTTCTTGCCAATGAATGTGTTTTTATTCACGTTT
>NW_018401525.1:0-1338 GCF_002168275.2 Theobroma umbraticum | reverse complement strand
TTTAAAGTGAGTAATAAGGCTTTTGAAGCAATGGGTGACTATAAATAGAGTTTTCTTGATAATGAATACTTTTTCCTACACATTTCTCGAGATAGACATTCAATTATAGTCTGCTTTAATGAAAAATGTAAAAAAACACAACTTAAAATCAATTATGATATTATAAAACCATTTAAAGTGAGTAATAAGGCTTTTGAAGGAATGGGTGACTATAAATGGACTTTTCTTCATAATGAATACTTTTTCCTTCATGTTCTCGGGATAGACATTCAATTATTATCTGTTTGAATCAAAAATGTTAAAAAATTCAACTTAAAATCAATTGTTAGAATATAAAACTATTTAAAACGAATAATAAGGATTTTGAAGGAATGAGAGGCTATAAATAGACTTTTCTTGCCAATGAATGCTTTTTTCTTCACATTTCTCGAAATAGACATTCAATTATTGTCTTTTTTAATCATAAATATAAAAAAATTCAACTTAAAATCAATTATTAGCTTATAAAACCCTTTTAAGCTAGTAATAAGCCTTTTGAAGGATTGGGAGGCTATATATGAACTTTTCTTACCAATGAATGCTCTTGTCTTCACATTTCTTGTGTTCGATATTTAATTATAGTTTGTTTTAATGAAAAATATAAAAAAAATTCAATTTAAAATTAATTATGAAAATAGAAAACCATTTAACGCGTGTAATTAGGCTTTTGAAGGAATAGGTGATAATAAATGAACTTTTCTTGTCAATGAATGCTCTTTTCTTCACGTTTCTTGAGATAGATATTCAATTATAGTCTGTTTTAATAAAAAATGCAAAAAAATTCAACTTAAAATCAATTATTAGATTATAAAACTATTTAAAGTGAGTAATAAGGTTTTCGAAGGAATGGGAGGCTGTAAATAGACTTTTCTTGCCAACGAATGCTATTTTCTTCATGCTTCTCAAGGCAACCATTCAATTATAGTCTATTTTAATAAAAAATGTAAAACAACTGAACTAAAAATTAATTATGAGATTATAAAACCATTAAGAATGAGTAAAAAGGCTGTTGAAGGAATGAGAGGCTATAAATAGACTTTTCGTATCAATGAATGCTTTTTTCTTCATGTTTCTTAAGCCAGACATTCAATTATAGTCTGTTTAAATGAAAAATGTAAAACAATTCAACTTAAAATCAATTATGAGATTAGAAAACCATTTAAAGCGAGCGATAACTCTTTTCAAGGAATGGGTGACTATAAATAAACTTTTCTTGCCAATGAATGCACTTTTCTTCATGTTTCTCAAGATAGAAATTCAATTATTGTCTATTTTAATAAAAAATATAAAAGACTTCAA
>NW_018401524.1:1387-1512 GCF_002168275.2 Theobroma umbraticum | reverse complement strand
AAATAGACTTTTCTTATCAATGAATGACTTTTTCTTCATGTTTCTTAAGATAGACATTCAATTATTATCTATTTTAAGCAAAACTATAAAAACATTCAACTTAAAATCAATTATGAGATTGTAAA
>NW_018401524.1:573-684 GCF_002168275.2 Theobroma umbraticum | reverse complement strand
AGGCATAGGTGACTATAAATGGACTTTTCTTGTCAATTTATGGCTTTTTCTTTACATTTCCTATGGCAGACATTCAATTATTATCTGTTTTAATCAAAAATATAAAAAAAT
>NW_018401524.1:0-138 GCF_002168275.2 Theobroma umbraticum | reverse complement strand
AGCGAGTAATAAGGCTTTCAAAGGCATGGGTGACTATAAATTGACTTTTCTTGCCAAAGAATGGCCTTCTCTTCATGTTTCTCGAGGTAGACATTCAATTATAATTTGTTTAAATCAAAAATGCAAAAACATTCAACT
>NW_018401523.1:993-1165 GCF_002168275.2 Theobroma umbraticum | reverse complement strand
ATCACAAAGGTAAGGCATGCAATGTGAAATGATGGTAAGATGCTTTGAGTATAATTAGGAAACAATTATGCTAGTTGATAGTTAAAAATGCAATGAAGGAAAATGGTGGATATGTGTTGTTATGAAAAGTTTAAAATTGTTGAAAATATTGATATATGATGAATGAAAATTG
>NW_018401523.1:771-983 GCF_002168275.2 Theobroma umbraticum | reverse complement strand
TAGTGTGGTATATTGAAATGTGAATACGGTTGTTGAAATAAATCCAACATGCATGAGCTAGCTAGTAACATTGAGTTGCTTGGTATGTTATTTTGAGGAATAAAGAGGAATAATGTGAATGGTGAGTTGAGAACTAAAGCAATGAAAGTGGATTGATAATGATGATACATGTGATTTGCAAAAAAATTGAGTAATTGGGAATGGTTGTTGCT
>NW_018401523.1:622-761 GCF_002168275.2 Theobroma umbraticum | reverse complement strand
TATAGTTAATGTTGTGAAAATATAAGATAGATTTGAATGACAGTTGCTTAGAAAGGGTAAAATAGGCACTTAATACTATAATCAGGTAGCCGGTATACGTAATGTAAAGAATTACGCAAGTAAGAGATATAATCCCATT
>NW_018401523.1:0-253 GCF_002168275.2 Theobroma umbraticum | reverse complement strand
GATGCAAATGTTTTTAAAGTGATTTGGATATACCTATAGATAAGCTATACACGTCAAGAGTTTTAGAAATCGAGAAACAAGCCTTTCAAAATGTTTGCATCAAAAGTTTGTGCCTTGTATTCTTTTGTGTGATATTCAAGTTTTAAGCTTCGGTTTTAGCCCGATTTGTACATAAATATTTACACCATGCCTTTTAATTTGAAAGGTTAATTGGAAAAGTTGTTGAACTTTGTTTTTAAATGATTTAAAGCAA
>NW_018401522.1:1009-1143 GCF_002168275.2 Theobroma umbraticum | reverse complement strand
GTAGATGTTCAATTATTATATGTTTTAACCAGAAAAGCAAAAAAAATTGAACTTGAAATCAATTTTAAGATTATAAAACTATTTAAAGTGATTAATAAGGATTTTAAAGCAATGGGTGACTATAAATAGACTTT
>NW_018401522.1:905-999 GCF_002168275.2 Theobroma umbraticum | reverse complement strand
GAATACTTTTTTCTTCATGTTTCTAAAGGTAGAAATTCAATCCTAGTCTGTTTTAACCAAAAATGAACAAAGAATTCAAATTGAAATCAATTTT
>NW_018401522.1:537-895 GCF_002168275.2 Theobroma umbraticum | reverse complement strand
AACTATTTAAAGTGAGTAATAAGGTTTTTGAAGGACTAGGTGACTATAAATGGACTTTTCTTACCAATGACTACTTTTTTCTTCATGTTTCTTATGGTATAGATTCAATTTTATTCTATTTTAACCAAAAATGTACAAAATCACGTAAGCCATTACAAAACCATTTAAAGCGAGTAATAAGGCTTTTGAAGGTATGGCTGACCATAAATGGACTTTTCTTGCCAATGAATGCCTTTTTCTTTACGTTTCTAGAGATAGACATTCAATTATAGTTAGTTTAACAAAAAATATAAAAAAAAATTCAATTTAAAATCAGTTACGGCATTACAAAACCATTTAAAGCGAGTAATAACGCTTT
>NW_018401522.1:263-374 GCF_002168275.2 Theobroma umbraticum | reverse complement strand
ATGGACTTTTCTTGCCAATGAATGCTCTCTTCTTTATGTTTCTCAGGGTAGACGGTAAATTATAATATGTTTTAACCAGAAAAGCAAAAAAAATTGAACTTAAGATCAATT
>NW_018401522.1:0-123 GCF_002168275.2 Theobroma umbraticum | reverse complement strand
AAGCAATGGGTGACTATAAATAGACTTTTCTTGCCAATAAATACTTTTTTCTTCTTGATTCTCATGGTCAACATTCAATTCTAGTCTATTTTAACCAAAAATGTACAAAACATTCAAATTTAA
>NW_018401521.1:420-1351 GCF_002168275.2 Theobroma umbraticum | reverse complement strand
ATTTTTGGTTAAAACAGACTATAATTGAATGTCTACCATGAGAAACATGATGAAAGAGTTATTCATTGTCAAGAAAAGTCCATTTATAGTCACCCATTCCATCAAAAGCCTTATTACTCGCTTGAAATTGATTTATAATCTCCTAATTGATTTTAAGTTGAATTGTTTTACATTTCTCATTAAAAGAAAGTACAAGTGAATGTGTCTTGCGAAACATGAAGAAAAAAGCCATTTATAGTCACCAATTCCTTTAAAAGGTTTATTAGTAGCTTTAAATGATTTTATAATCTTATAACTGATTGTAAGTTGAATTGTTTTACACTTTGGTTGCAAAAAATAATAATTGAATGTGTACCTAGAGAAACATAAAGAAACAAGAATTCATTGGCAAGAAAAGTCTATTTATAGTCACCTATTCCTTAAAAAGGCTTATTACTCGTTTTAATTGGTTCTATAATCTCATTACTGATTTTAGGTTAAAGTTTTCAACATTTTTGTTTAAAACAGACTATAATTGAATGCCTACCTTGAGAAACGTGAAGAAAAATGAATTCATTGACAAGAAAAGTCCATTTATAGTCACACATTCCTTCAAAAGGTTTATTACTCGCTTTAAATGCTTTTATAATCTCATAACAGATTTTAAGTTGAATATTTTTAAATTTTTGGTTAAAACAGACAATAATTGAATGTCTACCTCAAGAAATTTGAATAAAAAGGCATTCATTGGCAAGAAAAGTCCATTTATACTCACCCATTCTTTAAGAAGGCTTATTACGTGCTTTAAAAGGTTTTATAATCTCATAACTGACTTTAAGTTGAATATTTTTTACATTTTTAGTTAAAACAGACTATAATTGAATGTCTACCACAATAAACGTGAAGAAAAAGGAATTAATTTACAAGAAAAGTCCATTTATAGTCACCTATT
>NW_018401521.1:0-151 GCF_002168275.2 Theobroma umbraticum | reverse complement strand
TTTAAATGGTTTTATAATCTCATAACTGATTTTAAGATGAATTGTTTTACACTTAAGGTTACAACAAATAATAATTGAATGTGTACCTAGAGAAACGTAAAGAAATAAGCATTCATTGGCAAGAAAAGTCCATTTATAGTCACCCATTCCT
>NW_018401520.1:1451-1568 GCF_002168275.2 Theobroma umbraticum | reverse complement strand
AAAATCAGCTTAAAATCTATTATGGGAATATAAAACTATTTAAAGCGTGTAACACGGCTTTTTAAGGAATGAGAGACTATAAATGGACTTTTCTTTCAAATAAATGAGTTTTTCTAA
>NW_018401520.1:1323-1423 GCF_002168275.2 Theobroma umbraticum | reverse complement strand
AGTCTATTTTAATGAAAAGTCTAAAATATTCCACTTAAAATCAGTTATGAGATTATAAAATCATTTAAAGAGAATAATAAGGATTTTGAAGGAATGGGTG
>NW_018401520.1:1174-1313 GCF_002168275.2 Theobroma umbraticum | reverse complement strand
GACTTTTCTTTCCAATGAATGCTTTTTCCTTCACGTTTCTCGAGATAAACATTCAATTATTGTCTATTTTAATCAAAAATGTAAAAAATTTAATTAAAATTAATTATTAGATTATAAAACCATTTAAAATGAGTAATAA
>NW_018401520.1:679-800 GCF_002168275.2 Theobroma umbraticum | reverse complement strand
TTTTCTTCTCGTTTCTAAAGGTAGACATTCAATTATAATATGTTTTAATCAAAAAGTAAAAAAATTTAACTTAAAATCAATTATTAGATTTTAAAACCATTTAAAGCGAGTAATAAGGCTT
>NW_018401520.1:436-563 GCF_002168275.2 Theobroma umbraticum | reverse complement strand
ATTATTATCTGTTTTAATCAAAAAAGTAAAAAAATTCAACTTAAAATCAATTATGGGCTTATAAATTCATATCAAGCGAGTAATAAGCCTTTTGAAGGAATGAGAGACTATAAATGGACTTTTCTTA
>NW_018401520.1:296-424 GCF_002168275.2 Theobroma umbraticum | reverse complement strand
TTTTTTTTAAATCTTTCTCAAGGCAGACAATCAATTATAGTCTATTTTAATGAAAAATGTAAAAAAATTCAACTCAAAATCAAGTAGGGATTATGAAACTATTTAAAGCTTGTAACATGGCCTTTGAA
>NW_018401520.1:140-286 GCF_002168275.2 Theobroma umbraticum | reverse complement strand
ACTATAAATGGACTTTTCTTTCAAACAAATGGCTTTCTCTAAATGTTTCTCAAGGCAAATACTTAATCATAGTATGTTTTAATGAAAAATATAAAATATTCAACTTAAAATTAATTATGAGATTATAAAACTATTTAAAGCGAGTA
>NW_018401520.1:0-119 GCF_002168275.2 Theobroma umbraticum | reverse complement strand
GTGACTATAAATAGACTTTTCTTACCAATGAATACTTTTTTCTTCACGTTTCTCCAGATAGACAATCAATTATAGTCTGTTTTAACTAAAAATGTAAAAAAATCAACTTAAAATCAATT
>NW_018401519.1:924-1051 GCF_002168275.2 Theobroma umbraticum | reverse complement strand
TTTTGAAGGAGTGGGTGACTATAAATGGACTTTTCTTCCTAATGAATGGCTTTTCTGCATGTTTCCCTAGGTGGACAATCAATTATAGTCTGTTTTAACAAAAAATGTCAAAAAATTGAACTTAAAA
>NW_018401519.1:189-324 GCF_002168275.2 Theobroma umbraticum | reverse complement strand
TACACCTTTCCTGAGGCAGGCTTTCAATTATAGTCTATTTTAAGGAAAAAAGTAAAAAAAATTCAACTTAAAATCATTTATGAGATTTTAAAACCATTTAAAGGGGGTAATAAGGCTTTTGAAGGAATGAGTGAC
>NW_018401519.1:92-179 GCF_002168275.2 Theobroma umbraticum | reverse complement strand
CTTTTCTTCTCAATGAATGGCTTTTTTTGCACCTTTCCCAAGGCAAACAATCACTTATAGTCTGTTTTAACAGAAAATATAAAAAAA
>NW_018401519.1:0-82 GCF_002168275.2 Theobroma umbraticum | reverse complement strand
AATCAATTAAGAGATTATAAAACCATTCAAAGCGAGTAATAAGCCTTTTAAAGGAATTGGTGACTATAAATGGACTTTTCTT
>NW_018401518.1:1242-1425 GCF_002168275.2 Theobroma umbraticum | reverse complement strand
GGCGAAGTGATATCCCGCCATTGTGAGGTGAGTAGGGGATGTCGATTTTAAAATCTCCGTACTGTATATATTATTTTACGCTAATAAGCGTTGATGGTTTTCTTCAATGCATTTTGGATAACATGAGCTATTAGTCTTGATAGGCTATTTTTAAAAATAGATTTACAATGATTTGTATATTGC
>NW_018401518.1:1101-1232 GCF_002168275.2 Theobroma umbraticum | reverse complement strand
AGCATGAGCTGGTAGAAACTAAAGGAAGTTTGTGGATGCAAATCATTTTGAAAGGAGCTTTGGATATAACTATAGGCAAACCATATATGTAAAGAGTTTTAGAAACCGAGAAACAAGCCTTTCATGATATT
>NW_018401518.1:760-872 GCF_002168275.2 Theobroma umbraticum | reverse complement strand
GAGTAGGCTGGGTGTCACTTCGGTTAAGTGTGACCCTTGTGCAGAAGTGAGCTCTAGGTAGAGAACCTTTGGGTCACCGACGGGCTGTTAGACATGGCTGGGGCCATGGTCT
>NW_018401518.1:389-578 GCF_002168275.2 Theobroma umbraticum | reverse complement strand
TTGTGAGTTTTCGACACATACTCTTTTGCATGGTGGAGAGTTGAGATTTCTTTACAGCTCCTGAATAAAATTTTTCAGTGCTTATTGGACGAACATGAGATGTTTTACGTGGCCATACACTTTGATATCTTTATGTGCCACATATTTTGGGAGCATGCTTATTTTATATTGTTACTCACATTTGTATGG
>NW_018401518.1:0-150 GCF_002168275.2 Theobroma umbraticum | reverse complement strand
TTTATTATTCAACTTACCTGCCTTATGCTTATTTCCCATCTATGCCCTGCTCATGGAACCGATGATCACTAAGTCTATGAGACTGACCCCTTTTATTTCCCTTTTGCAGATAGTGATCAGCCTAGCGTGTATTTATCGACATTTTTAGCC
>NW_018401517.1:3436-3630 GCF_002168275.2 Theobroma umbraticum | reverse complement strand
TTGCCAATGAATGCTTTTTTCTTCACATTTCTGGAGGCAAACATTCAATTATAGCCTGATTTAAAGAAAAATGCAAAAAAATTCAATCTAAAATCAATAATGAGATTAAAAAACCATTAGAAGCGAGTAATAAGACTTTTGAAGAAATGAGTGACTATAAATGGACTTTTTTTGTCAATGAATGCTCTTTTCTT
>NW_018401517.1:3233-3426 GCF_002168275.2 Theobroma umbraticum | reverse complement strand
GAGATAGATATTCAATTATAGTCTGTTTTAATAAAACGTATAAAAAATTTCAACTTAAAATCAATTATTAGATTATAAAACCATTTGACGTGAGTAATAAGGTTTTTGAAAGAATGGGTGACTATAAATAGACTTTTCCTGTCAATGAATGCTCTTTTCTTCATGTTTCTTGAGATAGATATTCAATTATAGT
>NW_018401517.1:2842-2962 GCF_002168275.2 Theobroma umbraticum | reverse complement strand
TGAAAAATGTAAAAAAATTGAACTTAAAATTAATTATGAGATTATAAAATCATTAAGATCGAGTACAAAGGCTATTAAAGGAATGAAAGGCTATAAATAGACTTTTCTTATCAATGAATG
>NW_018401517.1:2504-2701 GCF_002168275.2 Theobroma umbraticum | reverse complement strand
TCTGTTTTAATGAAAAATGTAAAAAAAATCAACTTAAAATCAATTATGACATTAGAAAACTATTTAAAGCGTGTAAAAAGGCTTTTAAAGGAATAGGTGACTATAAATGGACTTTTCTTGATATTGAATACTTTTTCCTTTACGTTTCTCAAGATAGACATTCAATTATTATCTATTTTAATCAAAAATGTAAAAAA
>NW_018401517.1:2076-2177 GCF_002168275.2 Theobroma umbraticum | reverse complement strand
GACTTTTCGTATCAATGAATGCTTTTTTCTTCATATTTCTTGAGGCAAATATTCAATTATAGTTTGTTTTAATGAAAAATATAAAAAAATTCTACTTAAAA
>NW_018401517.1:1980-2066 GCF_002168275.2 Theobroma umbraticum | reverse complement strand
GATTAGAAAACTATTTAAAGTGAGTAATAAGTCTTTTTAAGAAATGGGTGACTATAAATAGATTTTTCTTGCCAATGAATGCTCTT
>NW_018401517.1:1603-1970 GCF_002168275.2 Theobroma umbraticum | reverse complement strand
TTCTCAAGATAGACATTCAATTATTATTTATTTTAATAAAAAATGTAAAAAACTTCAACGTAAAATCAATTATTAGAATATAAAACAACTTAAAGTAAGTAATAAGCCTTTTGAAGGAATGACAGGCTGTAAATAGACTATTCTTGCCAATGAATGCTTTTTTCTTTACGTTTCTCAAGGCAGACATTCCATTATACTCTTTTTTAATAAAAAATGTAAAACAATTGAACTTAAAATTAATTATGTGATTATATAACCATTTAGAACGAGTAAAAAGGCTGTTGAAGGACTGGAGGGCTATAAATAGACTTTTGTTCTCAATGAATGCTTTTTTCTTCATGGTTCTTGAGGCAGACATTCAATTATA
>NW_018401517.1:1402-1593 GCF_002168275.2 Theobroma umbraticum | reverse complement strand
ATAAAAAATGTAAAAAAATTCAACTTAAAATTAATTATGAGACTAGAAAAACTTTTAAAGCGAGTAATAAGGCTTTCAAAGGAATGTGTGACTATAAATGGACTTTTATTGCCAATGAATATTTTGTCTTCACGTTTTCGAGATAAACAGTCAATTATTATCTGCTTTAATCAAAAATGTAAAAAAATTCA
>NW_018401517.1:1213-1392 GCF_002168275.2 Theobroma umbraticum | reverse complement strand
AATTATTAGATTATAAAACCACTTAAAGCAAGTAATAAGGCTTTTTAAGGAATGGAAGGCTATAAATAGACTTTTTTTGCCAATGAATGCTTTTTTTTTCACTTTTCTCCAGACAAACATTCAATTATAGTCTGTTTTATTAAAAAATATAAACAAATTGAACTTAAAATTAATTATGA
>NW_018401517.1:967-1203 GCF_002168275.2 Theobroma umbraticum | reverse complement strand
TCATTTAGAATGAGTAAAAAGGCTACTAAAGGAATGAGAGGCTATAAATAGACTTTTCTTATTAATGAATGCTTTTTTCTTTACATTTGTCAAGGCGGACGTTCAATTATAGTCTGTTTTAATGAAAAATATTAAAAAATTTCAACTTAAAATCAATAATTAGATTATAAACTATTAAAAGTAAGTAATAAGACTTTTGAAGGAATGGGTGACTATAAATGGACTTTTCTTACCAA
>NW_018401517.1:834-946 GCF_002168275.2 Theobroma umbraticum | reverse complement strand
TTCTTGAGGTAGACATTCAATTATAGTCTGTTTTAATGAAAAATATAAAAAAAAATTTAACTTAAAATCAATTATTACATTACAAAGCCATTTAAAGTGAGTAATAAGGCTT
>NW_018401517.1:674-824 GCF_002168275.2 Theobroma umbraticum | reverse complement strand
GAGTGACTATAAATAGACTTTTCTTAATAATGAATACTTTTTCCTTCACGTTTCTTAAGATAGACATTTAATTGTTGTCTATTTTAATCAAAAATAAAAAAAATTCAACTTAAAATTAATTTTTAGATTAGAAAACCATTTAAAATGAGT
>NW_018401517.1:567-664 GCF_002168275.2 Theobroma umbraticum | reverse complement strand
TTGAAGGAATGGGATGCTATAAATAGACTGTTCTTGCCAATGAATGCTATTTTCTTCACTTTTCTCAAGAAAGACATTCAATTATAGTCTGTTTTAA
>NW_018401517.1:342-557 GCF_002168275.2 Theobroma umbraticum | reverse complement strand
AAAAAAATTGAACTTAAAATTAATTATGAGATTATAAAATTATTTAGATCGAGTAAAAAGGCTATTAAAGGAATGAGAGGCTATAAAAGGACTTTTTTTATCAATGAATGCTTTTTTCTTCACGATTGTTAAGGTAGACATTTAATTATAATCTGTTTTAATGAAAAATGTAAAAAAATTCTACATAAAATCAATTATGACATTATAAAACCATT
>NW_018401517.1:198-332 GCF_002168275.2 Theobroma umbraticum | reverse complement strand
AATAAGGCTTTTGAAGGAATAGATGACTATATAAATAAACTTTTCTTAATAGTGAGTACTTTTTCCTTCACATTTTTCGAGATAGACATCCAATTATTATCTGTTTTAATCAAAAATGTAAAAAAATTTAACTT
>NW_018401517.1:0-188 GCF_002168275.2 Theobroma umbraticum | reverse complement strand
ATGAGATTAGAAAACCATTTAAAGCGAGTAATAAGGCTTTTGATGGAGTGAGAGGCTATAAATAGACTTTTCTTAGCAATGAATGCTTTTTTCTTTATATTTCTTGAAATAGACACTCAATTATTGTCTGTTTGAATAAAAAATATAAAAAAATTCAACTTAAATTCAATTATTAGATTATAAAACTA
>NW_018401516.1:1256-1368 GCF_002168275.2 Theobroma umbraticum | reverse complement strand
GTAAATCCATAAATATTGGTAACATATAAATACTATCCAAAAGAAGCTGAAACCTTGCCCAAAAGAAGCAGAGATTGGTGCTAGTGATGAAGAAGCAGAAGGGAACGGACCA
>NW_018401516.1:877-991 GCF_002168275.2 Theobroma umbraticum | reverse complement strand
GCATTTTCGATGTCTTTCCAAATCTTGGAGCACTTTACTTACAAGTCCTAGCTTTGTTAAGATGCACCTCATGTTAAAGACAACAAATCCAATAATATGCAGTGACTTATTCTC
>NW_018401516.1:283-447 GCF_002168275.2 Theobroma umbraticum | reverse complement strand
AAAAAAAAATACAAATCTTCCCTCTTTCTATAATCTTTTCGTCATCCTTTATTGAAATGTGATATATTTATTTTTGGGTATTATTCGATATCAAATTCTTGGATTTGATTTGACATTTGAGAAGTTTGAGGCCTTGCCACCACCTAATGATGCAAAAGAGGGAT
>NW_018401516.1:0-150 GCF_002168275.2 Theobroma umbraticum | reverse complement strand
TCTTTCTAGTTTTTCTTCCATGCCTAAATGTAGGCAGGACTTGTTTTTATTTTTTTAGATTAGATATTGCCTGATACATTAGTAACAAATTGATGTAGATGTTTTTAAATTATTTAGGTTTTGATTATATATTGTACAAATAATGATTTA
>NW_018401515.1:2248-2347 GCF_002168275.2 Theobroma umbraticum | reverse complement strand
TTTTTGCCAATGAATGCCTTCTTCTTCATGTTTCTTGAGGTAGACATTCAATTATAGTCTATTTGAATGAAAAATGTGAAAAAATTCAACTTAAAATCA
>NW_018401515.1:1886-2238 GCF_002168275.2 Theobroma umbraticum | reverse complement strand
TATAAAACCTTTTAAAGTGAGTAATAAGGCTTTTGAAATATTGAGAGACTATAAATAGACTTTTCTTCCAAATGAACGGTAGTTTCTACATGGTTTTTAAGGTAGACATTCAATTATAGTCTGTTTTAACTAGAAATGTGAAAAAATTCAACTTAGAATCAGTTATGAGATTATAAAACTATTTAAAGCGAGTAACAAGACTTTTAAAGGAATGTAGACTATAATTGGACTTTTCTTCTGAATGAATAACTTTTTCTAAATGTTTAATAAGACTGGCATTCAATAATAATCTTTTTTAATGAAAAATGTAAAACAATTTCGCTGAAAATCAATTATGAGATTATAAAACCAT
>NW_018401515.1:1562-1876 GCF_002168275.2 Theobroma umbraticum | reverse complement strand
TAATAAGGCTTTTAAGGGAATGGGTGACTATAATTGAACTTCTCTTGTCAATGAATGCCTTTCACTTCATGTTTCTCAAGGTAGACATTAAATTATAATCTGTTTTAACTAAAAATGTAAAAAAAATTTAACTTAAAATCGATGTTGAGATTATAAAACCATTTAACGTGAGTAATAAGGCTTTTAAGGGAATGGGTGACTATAACTGAACTTTTCTTGTCAATGAATGGCTTTTTCTATATGTTTCTTGAGGTAGACACTCAATTATAGTTTGCTTTAATGAAAAATGTAAAAAAATTCAACTTAAAATCAAT
>NW_018401515.1:0-1068 GCF_002168275.2 Theobroma umbraticum | reverse complement strand
ATTCAACTTAAAATCAGTTATGAGATTATAAAACCTTTTAAAGCGAGTAATAAGACTTTTAAAGGAATGTTAGACTATATATGGACTTTTCTTCCGAATGAATGACTTTTTCTATATGTTTAGTAAGACAAACATTCAATAATAATCTGTTTAAAAAAAAAAGTAAAAAAATTCTACCTAAAATCAATTATGAGATTATAAAACCATTTAAAGTGAGTAATAAGGCTTTTGAGAGAATAAGTGACTATAAATGAAGTTTTCTTATTAATAAATGGCTTTTTCTACACATTTCCCAAGGTAGACATTCAATTATAGTCTGTTTTAAAGATAAATGTAAAAAAATTCAACTTAAAAGCAATTATGAGATTGTACAGTCATTTAGAGCGAGTAATGAGGCTTTTGAAGGAATGGGTGACTATAAATAGACTTCTCTTGCCAATGAATACCTTTCTCTTCCTATTTCTTGAGGTAGACATTTAATTATAATATGTTTTAACTAAAAATGTAAAACAACTTCACCTTAAAATCAATGTTGAGATTATAAAACTATTTAAAGTGAGTAATAAGGCTTGTGAAAAAATGAGTGACTATAAATGGACTTTTCTTGCCAATGAATGCCTTTTTCTTCATGTTTCTTGAGGTAGACATTCAATTATAGTTTGTTTTAACTAAAAATATGAAAATTTTCAACTTAAAATCAGTTATGAGATTGCAAAACCTTTTAAAGAGAATAATAAGGCTTTTGAAGGATTGGGAGACTATAAATAGATTTTTCTTCTAAATGAACAGTATTTTTTACATGTTTTTTAAGATAGACATTCAATTATATTCTGTTTTAACTAGAAATGTGAAAAAATTCAACTTAAAATCAGTTATTAGATTATAAAACTATTTAAAGCAAACAATAAGACTTTTAAATGAATGACAGACTGTAAATAGTTTTTTTTTCTGAATGAATGACTTTTTCTACACGTTTAGCAAGACAGACATTCAATAATAATATGTTTTAATGAGAAATGAAAAAACATTCAACTTAAAATCAATTATGAGATTATAAAACTATTTAAA
>NW_018401514.1:1351-1460 GCF_002168275.2 Theobroma umbraticum | reverse complement strand
TGAGAAACATGAAGAAAAAGCATTCGTTGGAGAGAAAAATCTATTTATAGTTCCTCATACCCTCAAAAGCCTTATTTCTCGTTTTAAATGGTTTTATAATCTCAAAATT
>NW_018401514.1:1250-1341 GCF_002168275.2 Theobroma umbraticum | reverse complement strand
TGAATTCTTTGTACAGTTTTGGTTAAAACAGACTAGAATTGAATGTCTACCTTCAGAAACATAAAGAAAAAAGTATTCATTGGCAAGAAAA
>NW_018401514.1:837-1037 GCF_002168275.2 Theobroma umbraticum | reverse complement strand
AAAGTATTCATTGGTAAGAAAAGTCCATTTATAGTCACTCATTCTTTCAAAAGCTTTATTATTCACTTGAAATGTTTTTGTAATCTCAAAAATGATTTAAATTTGAATTCTTTGTACATTTTTATTAAAACAGACTAGAATTGAATGTCTACCTTGAGAAACATAAAGAAAATGCATTCGTTGGCAAGAAAAGTCTATTT
>NW_018401514.1:461-581 GCF_002168275.2 Theobroma umbraticum | reverse complement strand
TATAGTCACCCATTCCTTCAAAAGCCTTATTACTCACTTTAAATGATTTTGTAAGCTCAAAATTGATTTAAATTTGAATTCTGTGTACATTTTTAGTTAAAACAGACTAGGATTGAATGT
>NW_018401514.1:306-451 GCF_002168275.2 Theobroma umbraticum | reverse complement strand
AAACATGAAGTAAAAAGTATTCATTGGCAAGAAAAGACCATTTATAGTCATCCATTCCTTCAAGAGCCTTATTACTCAGTTTAAATGATTTCATTATCTACAAATTGATTTAAATTTGAATGTTTTGTACATTTTTTGTTAAAAT
>NW_018401514.1:133-296 GCF_002168275.2 Theobroma umbraticum | reverse complement strand
TGAATGTCTACCATGAGAAACATGAAGAAAAAAGTATTCATTGGTTTGAAAAGTCTATTTATAGTCACCCTTTGCTTCAAAAGCCTTATTAATCACCTTAAATAGTTTTATAATCTCAAAATTGATTTTAAGCTCAAAATTTTTTGCTTTTCTGGTTAAAACA
>NW_018401514.1:0-123 GCF_002168275.2 Theobroma umbraticum | reverse complement strand
GAACGTCTACCCTAAGAAACATTAAGAAGAAAGCATTCATTGGCAAGAAAAGTCCATTTATAATCACCAATTCCTTCAGAAGCCTTATTACTCACTTTAAATGTTTTTATAATCTCAAAATTG
>NW_018401513.1:2152-2307 GCF_002168275.2 Theobroma umbraticum | reverse complement strand
TGTTGAAGGACTGGGAGGCTATAAATAGACTTTTGTTATAAATGAATGCTTTTTTCTTCATGATTTTCAAGGAAGGCATTCAATTATACTCTGTTTTAATGAAACATTCAATTATAGCATGTTTTAACAAAAAATGTAAAAAAATTCAACTTAAA
>NW_018401513.1:1635-1754 GCF_002168275.2 Theobroma umbraticum | reverse complement strand
TATAAATAGACTTTTCTTACCAATGAATGCTCTTTTCTTCATGTTTCTCAACATAGACATTCATATATTGTCTATTTTAATAAAAAATGTAAAAAACTTCAACGTAAAATCAATTATTA
>NW_018401513.1:1154-1257 GCF_002168275.2 Theobroma umbraticum | reverse complement strand
TTTTCTTACCAATGAATGCCTCTTTCTTTACATTTTTTAAGGCAAACATTCAATTATACTAGTTTTTAATGAAAAATGTAAAACAAATTGAACTTAAAATCAA
>NW_018401513.1:970-1144 GCF_002168275.2 Theobroma umbraticum | reverse complement strand
ATAAAACCATTTAGAATGAGTAAAAAGGCTGTTGAAGAATTGAGAGGCTATAAATAGACTTTTGTGATCAATGAATGCTTTTTCTTTCACGGTTCACAAGGCAGGCATTCAATTATAGCGTGTTTAAACAAAAAATGTAAAAAAATTCAACTTAAAATTAATTATGAGACTAGA
>NW_018401513.1:573-738 GCF_002168275.2 Theobroma umbraticum | reverse complement strand
TAAAGTAAGTAATAAGGCTTTTGAAGGAATGAGAGGCTGTAAATAGACTTTTCTAACCAATGAATGCCTCTTTCTTTACGTTTTTTAAGGCAAACATTCAATTATACTCGTTTTTAATGAAAAATGTAAAAAAACTTGAACTTAAAATCAATTATGAGATTATAA
>NW_018401513.1:415-550 GCF_002168275.2 Theobroma umbraticum | reverse complement strand
TCAATGAATGATTTTTTCTTTACGATTCAAAAGGTAGGCATTCAATTATAGCCTCTTTAAACAAAAAATATAAAAAAATTTAACTTAAAATCAATTATGAGACTAGAAAATCATTTAAAGTGAGTAATAAGGCTT
>NW_018401513.1:0-120 GCF_002168275.2 Theobroma umbraticum | reverse complement strand
AAGGCTTTTAAAGAAATGAGAGGCTATAAATAGACTTTTCTTGCCAATGAATGCCTTTTTCTTTAAGTTTTTCAAGGCAGACATTCAATTATACTCTGTTTTAATGAAAAATGTAAAAAA
>NW_018401512.1:900-1033 GCF_002168275.2 Theobroma umbraticum | reverse complement strand
ATAGATTATAAATGAATGTCTACCTTGAGAAACGTGAAGAAAAAAAATTCATTGGAAAGAAAAGTCCATTTATAGTACACCATTTTTTCAAAAGCCTTATTACTCACTTTAAATAGTTTTATACTCTCAAAAT
>NW_018401512.1:0-127 GCF_002168275.2 Theobroma umbraticum | reverse complement strand
ACCTTCAGAAACATAAAAAAAAGGCATTCAAAGGTAAGAAAAGTCCATTTATAGTCACCCATTCATTCAAAATCCTTATTACTCACATTAAATGGTTTTATAATCTCATAATTGATTTTAAGTTAAA
>NW_018401511.1:0-1698 GCF_002168275.2 Theobroma umbraticum | reverse complement strand
GCATTATTACTCACTTTCAATGGTTTTATATTCTCGCAATTGATTTTAAGTTGGATTTTTACAATTTTGGTTAAAATATGCTATAATTGAATGTTTGCCTTAGGAAACATGAAGTAAAAGCCATCCATGGGAGAGAAATGTCCATTTATAGTCACTAAAGCCTCAAAAAGCCTTATTACTCGCTTTAAATAGTTTTAGATTCTCATAATTGATTCTAAGTTGAAATTTTTTTACATTTTTGGTGAAAATATGCTATAATGAAATATCTACATTGGGAAACATGAAGCAAAAGCCATCCATAGGAGAGAAAAGTTCCATTTATAGTCACTCAAGCCCTTGAAAGCCTTATTACTCACTTTAAATGGTTTTATATTCTCATAATTGATTTTAACTTGGATTTTTTTACATTTCTATTTAAAATATGCTATAGTTGAATTTTTACCTCGAGAAATGTGACGCAAAAGCCATCCATGGGAGAAAAAAATCCATTTATAGTCACTCAAGCTTTTGAAAACCTTATTACTCGCTTTAAATGATTTTATATTTTCATAATTGGTTCTAAGTTGGATTTTTGTGCACTTTTAGTTAAAATACGTTATAATTGAATATCTGCCTCGAGAAATGTGAACCAAAAGCCATGCATTAGAGAGAAAACTATATTTATAGTCACTCAAGCCTTTGAAAGCCGTATTACTCGCTGTGAATGGTTTTATATTCTCATAATTGATTTTATGTTGGATTTGTTTACATTTTTAGTTCAAATATGTTATAATTGAATGACTGCCCAGGGACACATGAAGCAAAACCCAACCATGGGAGAGAAAAGTCCATTTATAGTCACTTAAGCATTTGAAAGCCTTCTTACTCAATTTAAATGGTTTTATGTTCTCATAATTGATTTTAAGTTGGTTTTTTTTACATTTGTTGTTAAAATGAGCTATAATTAAATATTTACCTAGAGAAACGTGAAGCAAAAGCCATTCATTGAAAAGAAAAGCTCATTTATAGTCACGCAAGCCTTTGAAAGCCTTATTACTTACTTTAAATTGTTTTACATTCTCATAATTGGTTTTAAGTTGGATTTTTTTACATTTTTGGTTAACCTATGTTGTAATTGAATGACTGCCTTGGGAGACGTGAAGCAAAAGCCATCTGACAAAGAGAAAAGCTCATCTTTAGTCACACAAGCCTTTGAAAGCCTTATTACTCATTTTAGATGGTTTTGTATTCTCGTAATTGATTGTAAGTTAGATTTTTTTCACATATTTGGTTAAAATATTTTATAATTGAATGTCTTCCTTAGGAAACATGAGGTAAAAGCCATCCATTGTCGGGAAAAGTCCATTTATAGTCACTCAAGTCTTTGAAAGCCTTATTACTCGCTTTAAATGATTTTATATTCACATAATTAAATTTAAGTTGGATTTTTTTACATTTTTGGTTAAAAATATATTATAATTAAATGACTGCCTTGGGAAACATGAAGCAAAAGTCATCTGACAGAGAGAAAAGCCCATCTATAGTCACACAAGCCTCTCAAAGCCTTATTACTCAGTTTAAATGGTTTTGTATTCTTATAATTTATTTTAAGTTGGATTTTTTAACATTTTTGGTTAATATATGCTATAGTTGAATGTCTGCCTTAGGAAACATGAAGTAAAAGCCATCCATTGAGAAGAAAAGTCCATTTATAGTCAC
>NW_018401510.1:2336-2471 GCF_002168275.2 Theobroma umbraticum | reverse complement strand
AAGCTTTTTAAAGGAATAGGTGACTCTAAATGGACTTTTCTTGTCAATGAATGCATGTTTCTTCACGCTTCTTGAGGTAGACATTCTATTATAGTCTGTTTTAATAAAAAATGTAAAAAAATCAACTTAAAATCA
>NW_018401510.1:2190-2326 GCF_002168275.2 Theobroma umbraticum | reverse complement strand
TATAAAACTATTTAAAGTGAGTAATAAGCCTTTGGAAGGAATGGGTGTCTATAAATGAACTTTTTCTTCTAAATCAATGGCTTTTTCTGCACGTTTCTTGAGTTAGACATTCAATTATTATCTGTTTTAAAGAAAA
>NW_018401510.1:2004-2180 GCF_002168275.2 Theobroma umbraticum | reverse complement strand
ATTCAACTTAAAATCAATTACGAGATTATAAAACCGTTTAAAGCGAATAACAAGCTTTTTGAAGGA
The DNA here is from genome assembly GCF_002168275.2 of Theobroma umbraticum. NCBI lineage: Eukaryota > Viridiplantae > Streptophyta > Magnoliopsida > Malvales > Malvaceae > Theobroma > Theobroma umbraticum. The sequence continues at coordinate 2,114 of NW_018401510.1, read as the reverse complement.
ATAGGTGACTCTAAATAGACTTCTCTTATCAAAGAATTCTTGTTTCTTCACATTTCTAGAGGCAAACATTCAATTATAGTATGTTTTAATAAAAAATGTAAAAACATTCA
>NW_018401510.1:1634-1994 GCF_002168275.2 Theobroma umbraticum | reverse complement strand
AATTATGAGATTATAAAACTATTTAAAGTGAGTAATAACCCTTTTGAAGGAATGGGTGACTATAAATGGACTTTTCTTCTCAATTAAATGCTTTTTCTACATGTTTCTCGAGATAAACATTCTATTATTGTCTGTTTAAAAGAAAAATGTAAAAAAATTCAACTTAAAATCAATTATGAGGCTATAAAATTATTTAAACCGAGTAATAAGGCTTTCGAAAGAATGGGTTACGAAAAATAGATTTTTCTTCTCAATGAATGGTTTTTTCTATATATTTCGTGAGGCAAGCTTTCAATTATGGTCTGTTTCAATTATAGTATGTTTTAATCAAAAATATAAAAAAATTCAACTTAAAATCAA
>NW_018401510.1:1273-1360 GCF_002168275.2 Theobroma umbraticum | reverse complement strand
TAAAAATGGATTTTTCATTTCAATGAATGGCTTTTTCTACACCTTTCCTGAGACAGGCTTTGAATTATAGTTTGTTTTAACAAAAAA
>NW_018401510.1:1150-1263 GCF_002168275.2 Theobroma umbraticum | reverse complement strand
TTTCTTCTCAATTAATTGCTTTTTTACACGTTTCACGAGGCTTATAATCACTTATAGTTTGTTTTAACAAAAAATGTAAAATAATTCGACTTAAAATCAATTACGAGATTATA
>NW_018401510.1:980-1123 GCF_002168275.2 Theobroma umbraticum | reverse complement strand
TTTGAAGGAATGGGTGACTCTAAATGAACTTTTCTTGTCAATGAATGCTTTTTTTGTCATGTTTCTCGAGGTAACCATTCAATTATAGTATCTCTTAATAAAAAATATAAAAAAATTCAACTTAAAACCAATTATGGGATTAT
>NW_018401510.1:831-970 GCF_002168275.2 Theobroma umbraticum | reverse complement strand
AAAGAGTGTAATAAGCCTTTTGAAGGAATGAGTAACTGTAATTCGACTTTTCTTCTCAATGAATAGTTTTTTTTACACATTTCTCAAGGCAGACATTCAATTATATTCTGTTTTAATCAAAAATGTAAATAAATTCAAC
>NW_018401510.1:226-309 GCF_002168275.2 Theobroma umbraticum | reverse complement strand
AACCGAGTAATAAGGCTTTTGAAGGAATGGGTGACTATAAATGGACTTTTTTTTTGAATGAATAGGCTTTTTCTGCACTTTTC
>NW_018401510.1:0-151 GCF_002168275.2 Theobroma umbraticum | reverse complement strand
ATAAAACCATTAAAAGTGGGTACTAAGCCTTTTGAAGGAATTAGTGACTATAAATGAACTTTTCTTCTCAATGAATAACTTTTTCTTCACGTTTCTTGAGGTAAACATTAAATTATAGTATGTTTTAATCAAAAATGTAAAAAAATTCAAC
>NW_018401509.1:1848-1994 GCF_002168275.2 Theobroma umbraticum | reverse complement strand
ATTTCTCTAGCCAATGAATGCTTTTTTCTTTACGTTTCTCGAGATAGACATTCAATTGGAGTTTGTTTAACCAAAAATATAAAACAAATTCAACTTAAAATGAATTATGGCATTAGAAAACTATTTAAAGCGAGTAATAAGGCTTT
>NW_018401509.1:1729-1838 GCF_002168275.2 Theobroma umbraticum | reverse complement strand
GGTGACTATAAATAGACTTTTTCTTTCAATGAATGATTTTTTCCTTATGTTTTGTTAAGGTAGACATTCAATTCTAGTATGTTTTAACCAAAAATGTACAAAGTATTAA
>NW_018401509.1:1542-1719 GCF_002168275.2 Theobroma umbraticum | reverse complement strand
AATTGTGAGATTATAAAAACATTTAAATTGAGTAATAAGGCTTTCGAAGGAATGGGTGACTATAAATGAACTTTTTTTCTCAATAAATACTTTTTTCTTCATGTTTTTGAAGGTAGATATTAAATCATAGTCTGTTTTAACTAAAAATATACAAAGAATTCAAATTTAAATCAATTT
>NW_018401509.1:1099-1242 GCF_002168275.2 Theobroma umbraticum | reverse complement strand
AGACATTCAATCCTACTCTGTTTTAACCAAAATGTACAAAGAATTCAAACTTAAATAAATTTTGAGATTACAAAATCATTTAAAGTGACTAATAAGGGTTTTGAAGGAATGGGTGACTATAAATGGACTTCTCTTGCCAAAGA
>NW_018401509.1:528-646 GCF_002168275.2 Theobroma umbraticum | reverse complement strand
TGCTTTTTTCCTCATGTTTTTCAAGGTAGACATTCAATTCTAGTCTGTTTTAACCAAAACTATACAAAGAATTCATATTTAAATCAATTTTGAGATTATAAAACCATTTAAACTTAGT
>NW_018401509.1:0-163 GCF_002168275.2 Theobroma umbraticum | reverse complement strand
TGGCTGACTATAAATCGACTTTTCTTGCTAATGAATACTTTTTTCTTTATGTTTTTGATGGTAGACATTCAATCCTAGTATGTTTTAACCAAAAATGTACAAAGAATTGAAACTTAATTCAATTTTGAGATTATAAAATTATTTAAAGTGAGTAATAAGGCTT
>NW_018401508.1:994-1101 GCF_002168275.2 Theobroma umbraticum | reverse complement strand
AAGGAATGGGTGACTCTAAATGAGCTTTTCTTGTCAATGAATGCTTGTTTCTTCCCAGTTCCTGAGGTAAAAATTTAATTATAGTCTGTTTTAACAAAAAATGTAAA
>NW_018401508.1:854-984 GCF_002168275.2 Theobroma umbraticum | reverse complement strand
TTAAAATCAATTGTGAGATTATAAAACTATTTAAAACAGTAATAAACCTTTTGAAGGAATGGGTGACTATAAATAGACTTTTCTTCTCAATGAATCGCTTTTTATGTATGTTTCTCGAGTAAAAAATTTA
>NW_018401508.1:543-764 GCF_002168275.2 Theobroma umbraticum | reverse complement strand
TAAGCCTTTTGAAGAAATGAGTGACTATAAATGAACTTATCTTCTCAATGAATGGCTTTTTTTACATGTTTTTAGAGGTAGACAATCGATTATAGTCTATTTTAACAAAAAATATAAAAAATTAAACTGAAAATTAATTATGAGATTATAAAACCGTTTAAAGCGAATAATAAGCTTTTTGAAGGAGTAGGTGACTCTAAATAGACTATTCTTGTCAATGA
>NW_018401508.1:362-512 GCF_002168275.2 Theobroma umbraticum | reverse complement strand
ATGTAAAAAAATTTAACTTAAAATCAATTATGAGATTATAAAACCATTTAAAGGAAATAATAAGCCTTTTAAAGGAATGGGTGACTATAAATGGACCTTTTTTCTCAATGAATAGCTTTTTTTGCATGTTTCTCGAGGTAAGCATTTAAT
>NW_018401508.1:124-238 GCF_002168275.2 Theobroma umbraticum | reverse complement strand
CTTTTGAAGGAATGGGTGACTATAAATAGACTTTTGTTCTCAATGAATGGCTTTCTCTGCACGTTTACTGAGACAGACATTCAATTATAGTCATTTTAATAAAAAATGTAAAAA
>NW_018401508.1:0-114 GCF_002168275.2 Theobroma umbraticum | reverse complement strand
ATGTAAAAAAATTGAACTTAAAATCAATTATTAAATTATAAAACCGTTTAAAGCGAGTACTAAGCTTTTTGAAGGAATAGGTGACTCTAAATGGACTTTTCTTATCAATGAATG
>NW_018401507.1:1060-1237 GCF_002168275.2 Theobroma umbraticum | reverse complement strand
TTGAATGTCTGCCTTAAGAAACATAAAGAAAAAGCCATTCATTGATTAGAAAAGTTTTATAGTCACGTGTGCCTTTAAAAGCCTTATTACTCACTTTAAATGGTTTTATATTGCCATAATTGATTTTAGGTTGAATATTTTTGCATATTTGGTTCAAATAGATTTTAATTGAATGTC
>NW_018401507.1:781-898 GCF_002168275.2 Theobroma umbraticum | reverse complement strand
TAAATGGTTTTATAATCTCATAATTAATTTTAAGTTGAATTTTTTTATGTTTTTTGTTAAAACAGATTATAATTAAATGTCCATATCGAGAAACGTGAAGACGAAGCCATTCATTAA
>NW_018401507.1:274-393 GCF_002168275.2 Theobroma umbraticum | reverse complement strand
CGAGAAACTTGAAGAAAAATGCATTGATTGGCAAGAAAAGTCACTTTATAGTCACTCATTTGTTCGAAAGCCACATTACTCACTTTCAATGGTTTTATAATCTCATAATTGATTTTAAG
>NW_018401507.1:0-119 GCF_002168275.2 Theobroma umbraticum | reverse complement strand
ATGTCTACCTCGGGAAACGAGAAGAGAAAGCCATTCACTGACTAGAAAAGTCTAGTTATAATCATCCATATCTTTAAAACCCTTATTACTCGTTTTAAAGGGTTTTATAATCTCATAAT
>NW_018401506.1:894-1014 GCF_002168275.2 Theobroma umbraticum | reverse complement strand
AGTATATGACTAATCTAAGTGGGGGAGAAGATGTAAGAATGAATTTTAAAGAAATACAACATACACGGGGCCCATGTGCCTTTATTAAATAGAGGATGAGCAGGTAAGCATAGATTTAAA
>NW_018401506.1:611-769 GCF_002168275.2 Theobroma umbraticum | reverse complement strand
TAACTAACTAAAGGAAGTTAGATTATGCAAGACAATAAAATGTGCATGTAAAATTCTCTATTACATGCAAGTGTAGGCAAGCAAAAAGGAAGAAGTTAGTGGGACCCCCATCATGTGAAGTGAAAAGGTATGATAGGCTTAAAACTTGTTTGCATGCG
>NW_018401506.1:263-450 GCF_002168275.2 Theobroma umbraticum | reverse complement strand
TGGTGCATGAAAGGTGATTGGAGGAATAAAGTGGTGGATGAGTTAAATAATAAAAGAAGATTAAATGAGAAAGTACAGTGAGGATAGATATTGGACCAATGGATAAGGGAGGAAATTGATGCATGAAACACTGTTGGGTGGCAAGGTGGCCAAATAAAATAAAAAGATAAAGGATGCATGAATTTTG
>NW_018401506.1:0-180 GCF_002168275.2 Theobroma umbraticum | reverse complement strand
GGATTTTAGAGAGACTTGAGGGGGCCGGTCACTTGAGAAGAAAAGAAAGGAAAATAAGTTAGAAGGAATTCACCTAAGAGAAAGAAATAAAGAGAAGAAAAAGAGAGAAAGGAAGAAAAAGGCTCAAGTTGCACTAGATCAAGAGAAAACCGTGAGGTTTCCTCCTCCATTTTTGTAGCC
>NW_018401505.1:2327-2437 GCF_002168275.2 Theobroma umbraticum | reverse complement strand
AAAAATGAGCTTGCATTTGAATATAATGTGAATTTAGATAATATTTATGCTTTATTCTGAGTTGAGAAAACGAGATTGTTTATGAGGAAATTAGATGTTGTCAATGAATT
>NW_018401505.1:2159-2317 GCF_002168275.2 Theobroma umbraticum | reverse complement strand
ATTTTGTTAGTTTGATGTTTTCAATTATGTTATTTTGTTTTCTTAGTTTTTGTTCGAGGACTAGCAAAATATTAAGTTTGAAGGTGTAATAAATTTATGATATAGAGTTATTTTGTCACATTTTGATTATAAAAAAATAGCTGAGTCCTTATGTTTTC
>NW_018401505.1:2056-2149 GCF_002168275.2 Theobroma umbraticum | reverse complement strand
TAGGTAAATTTTAAACTTCTTTTTATTTAGTTTAATGCATGTTGAATTATTTTTAATTTGAGTAATTTGAGCTCATTTTCTTATGAAAAGTTT
>NW_018401505.1:1956-2046 GCF_002168275.2 Theobroma umbraticum | reverse complement strand
AATCATTGATTTATTCTCTATTTTGAGGGTTCTCGAGCGTAAAAAGCTTCACAAAAGTGAAATGTGAAAGATGGTTAGGTGCAGAATTTA
>NW_018401505.1:1772-1946 GCF_002168275.2 Theobroma umbraticum | reverse complement strand
TATGGTATTTCTTCTATAACTCTTTCTAAAGAACTCCAAATGAGGTGATTTTTCAACCACTAGAAAGTTGATAGGATGGGCTACAACTTTTCTGTTTCTCACTTTGCCTGGTTTCGATTGAAAAGTGGTCAAAATCTGTGTCAAATAGATAGTAATACTGCACCAGGAGAGTAA
>NW_018401505.1:1531-1757 GCF_002168275.2 Theobroma umbraticum | reverse complement strand
GTTGAGAGCTGCGACACTAAAAGGAATTTGTGGCAAACTTCAAAGGCAAAACTGCTGAGAGTCACGACCTTGGAGCCTATTTCCAAAATAATTGTCTGATGCAAAATTCGAAAGTTAGTTTAATTTGTGCTTAATTAAGGGACTTTTTCAGAAACTTTAAGAGAGTGGATGATAGCAGCTAGTTTGGAGAATTGGAGCAAAGAATCAAGCAAGAGAACAAGAGAAA
>NW_018401505.1:1015-1424 GCF_002168275.2 Theobroma umbraticum | reverse complement strand
TCATGGCTAAATTTCTTTGGATAATATTTTACTTAGATATCATGAACTAATTTATTTTTCGAGGATTATGGTGGATTTTAACATGTAATTTGAATATTAGTTTTTCTTTTATTTATCATGAATGGGTATAGTTTTGCTTATTCAAATATATTCTTAATGCTTTTAATTGCATGCTTGATCAATACTTAATTGATTTGTGAATCTAATTGAGACTTGATAGAGAGATTTTAGATTAAACTAGCATTTTAATAATATATGTTCACGCCACTTAAGTGATATAATTCGCAATATAGGTAGACATACACTAATTGCCATACATAGCCAAATCAGGACACGAGCTTAATGAACTTAATTTAATTGTAGTTAATTAATTAAGTTAGGTATTTGTCCAAGCATCACAATGGAGACT
>NW_018401505.1:748-838 GCF_002168275.2 Theobroma umbraticum | reverse complement strand
AGTTTTAATTAATTTTCTTAAAATTTCAGTTACTCAAATAAGATTGATTTGTTACAAAATTTTTGTACTTAGTAAAACTTTAAAAACAAA
>NW_018401505.1:641-738 GCF_002168275.2 Theobroma umbraticum | reverse complement strand
AATAATACTCTGCTTGTTGCTATATTATTTATTTGCGATAATATGCACTTGTGTGAAAAATCAACAACACTCATACAAGCACCTCGTGCTGTGGTGA
>NW_018401505.1:132-234 GCF_002168275.2 Theobroma umbraticum | reverse complement strand
CTTATTTGCAAAAATTACTTTTCTTTGGTTTCCTTATCCAATCATACTTTCGTCAATTGATATTACATTAATCCAACAACATCAGAGTAGGAAGTTCATGTG
>NW_018401505.1:0-122 GCF_002168275.2 Theobroma umbraticum | reverse complement strand
GGAAAACTCAACCAACATTCAAATTACATAAACATATAATTCATTCAAACTTGTCCAACATTTACTTGAGTTTAAACAACATCATTTCATAAAAGGTTGGAGTTTCATAATATGAATGTAAA
>NW_018401504.1:1214-1355 GCF_002168275.2 Theobroma umbraticum | reverse complement strand
AAAAGCAATTTCAGAAGTTCCTCAATGTCTCCAAGAAATTACACATAAATATTCCTTTTGCTGAAGCTTTGGAACAAATGCTCGGTAATGTCAAGTTCTTGAAGGACATCCTTTCCAAAAAGAGAAAGCTAGGTGAGTTTG
>NW_018401504.1:1052-1189 GCF_002168275.2 Theobroma umbraticum | reverse complement strand
TAGTGCAATTCTCCAAAATAAACTGCCACCCAAACTCAAAGATCCAGGTAGTTTAACAATCCCTTGCACAATTGGTAATTTAGTTTTTACAAAAGCTTTGAGTGATTTAGGTGCAAGTATCAATTTAATGCCTTGGT
>NW_018401504.1:270-382 GCF_002168275.2 Theobroma umbraticum | reverse complement strand
ACAGGGATGATGATGAATTTATTAAATATTCTAATTTGTTAAATGCTCACTCCAAATAAAGAACTAATCATCAATTTGAGTCTTTAGATATCTCAGCTTCTTTGATGCCAGC
>NW_018401504.1:0-117 GCF_002168275.2 Theobroma umbraticum | reverse complement strand
ATTTGCATGCATAAAATCCTCCTTGAGGAAAATCACAAAGCCACAATTGAACAGTAAAGAAGGTTGAATCCCATCATGAAAGAAGTAGTCATGAAGGAAATCATCAAGTGGTTGGAT
>NW_018401503.1:2479-2585 GCF_002168275.2 Theobroma umbraticum | reverse complement strand
GACTGGGAGGCTATAAATAGACTTTTGTTTTCAATGAATTCTTTTTTCTTTATAATTCTCAACGTAGACATTCAATTATAGCTTGTTTTAAAAAAATATAAAAAAA
>NW_018401503.1:2335-2469 GCF_002168275.2 Theobroma umbraticum | reverse complement strand
AATCAATTATGATACTAGAAAATTATTTAAAGAGAGTAATAAGGCTTTTGAAGGAATGGGTAATTATAAATGAACTTTTATTGCCAATGAATACTTTTGTCTTCACATTTCTCGAGATAAACAGTCAATTATTA
>NW_018401503.1:1832-1949 GCF_002168275.2 Theobroma umbraticum | reverse complement strand
AAGGAATGGGAGGCCATAACTGGACTTTTCTTATCAATGAATGCTTTTTTCTTCATGTTTATTAAGGCAGACGATCAATTATAGTCTGTTTTAATGAAAAAAGTAAAAAATTTCAAC
>NW_018401503.1:1451-1583 GCF_002168275.2 Theobroma umbraticum | reverse complement strand
AAGTGAGTAATAAGGCTTTTGAAGGAATGGGTGACTATAAATTGACTTTTCTTGATAATGGATACTTTTTACTTCACATTTCTCAAGATAGACATTCAATTATTGTCGGTTTTAATGAAAAATGTAAAAAAA
>NW_018401503.1:1175-1345 GCF_002168275.2 Theobroma umbraticum | reverse complement strand
CTTGCCAATGAATGCCTTTTTCTTCACATTTCTTGAGGTAAACATTCAATTATATCCTGTTTTAACAAAAAATATAAAAATATTCAACTTTATATCAATTATGAGATTATAAAACCGTTTAAAGTGAGTAATATGGCTTTTGAAGGAAAGGGTGACTATAAATGGACTTT
>NW_018401503.1:915-1066 GCF_002168275.2 Theobroma umbraticum | reverse complement strand
CGTTTCTTGAGGCAAATATTCAATTATAGTCTATTTTAATTAAAAATGTAAAAAAATTCGACCTAAAATTAATTATGAGATTAGAAACCCATTGAAGGCGAGTAATAAGGCTTTTGAAGGAATGGGTGACTATAAATGGTCTTTTCTTGTC
>NW_018401503.1:581-710 GCF_002168275.2 Theobroma umbraticum | reverse complement strand
TTTAAAATGAGTAATAATACTTTTGAAGGAGTGGGAGGCTATAAATAGACTTTTCTTACCAATTAATGCTTTTTTCTTCATATTTCTTGAAATAGACATTCAATCATTGTCTGTTTTAATCAAAAATAT
>NW_018401503.1:0-114 GCF_002168275.2 Theobroma umbraticum | reverse complement strand
AATTATTAGATTATAAAACTATTTAAAGTGAGTAAAAAGGCTTTCGAAGGAATGAGAAGTTGTAAATAGACTTTTCTTGCCAATAAATACTTTTTTCTTCATGCTTCTCAAGGC
>NW_018401502.1:1151-1288 GCF_002168275.2 Theobroma umbraticum | reverse complement strand
TTTTGAAGGAAAAGGTGACTATAAATGGACTGTTCTTGTCAATGAATGCTTTTTCTTCGCTCTTCTTAAGGCAGACATTCAATTATAGTCTGTTTTACTAAAAAATATAAAAAAATTGAAATTAAAATTAATTATGA
>NW_018401502.1:966-1141 GCF_002168275.2 Theobroma umbraticum | reverse complement strand
TCATTTAGAACTAGTAAAAAGGCTATTAAAGGAATGGGAGACTATAAATAGACTTTTCTTATCAATGAATGCATTTTTCTTTACGATTGTCAAGGAAGACATTCAATTATAGTCTATTTTAATGAAATATTTAAAGAAATTCAACTTAAAATCAATCATGACATTATAAAACCAT
>NW_018401502.1:780-956 GCF_002168275.2 Theobroma umbraticum | reverse complement strand
TAATTAGGATTTTGAAGGAATAGGTGACTATAAATGGACTTTTCTTGTCAATGAATACTCTTCTCTTCACGTTTCTTGAGATAGATATTCAATTATAGTCTGTTTTAATAAAAAGGGTAAAAAAATTCAACTTAAAATTAATTATTAGATTATAAAACCATTTAAAGTGGGTAATA
>NW_018401502.1:287-447 GCF_002168275.2 Theobroma umbraticum | reverse complement strand
AATAAGAGGCTATAAATAGACTTTTCGTATCAATGAATGCTTTTTTCTTGATGTTTCTTGAGGTAAACATTTAATTATTGTCTGTTTTAATGAAAAATATTAAAAGATTCAACTTAAAATCAATTATGAGATTAAAAAACCATTTAAAGCGAGCAATAAG
>NW_018401502.1:140-251 GCF_002168275.2 Theobroma umbraticum | reverse complement strand
CTTGCCAATGAATGCTCTTTTCTTCATGTTTTTCAAGATAGACATTCAATTATTATTTATTTTAATCAAAAATGTAAAAAACTTCAACGTAAAATCAATTATTAGATTATA
>NW_018401502.1:0-114 GCF_002168275.2 Theobroma umbraticum | reverse complement strand
TTTTGAAGGAATGAGAGGCTGTAAATAGACTTTTCTTGTCAATGAATGCCTTTTCATTACGTTTCTCAAGGCAGACATTCAATCATATTCTGTTTTAATAAAAAATGTAAAAAA
>NW_018401501.1:1032-1175 GCF_002168275.2 Theobroma umbraticum | reverse complement strand
TAATCTCATAATTGATTTTAACTTGAATTTTTTTATATTTTTTATTAAAATAGACAATAATTGAATGTTTATATTAAGAAACGTGAAGAAAAAGGTATTCATTATCAAGAAAAGCCATTTATAGTCACCTATTCATTCAAAAG
>NW_018401501.1:763-876 GCF_002168275.2 Theobroma umbraticum | reverse complement strand
TGATTAAAACAAACAATAATTGAATGTCTATTTCAAGAAATATGAAGAAAAAAGTATTTATTGGTAAGAAAAGTCTATTTATAGCCTCCCACTCTTTCAAAAGCCTTATTACT
>NW_018401501.1:577-751 GCF_002168275.2 Theobroma umbraticum | reverse complement strand
TTTTTTAATCTCATAATTAATTTTAACTTGAATTTTTTTACATTTTTTATTAAACAGACAATAATTGAATATCTATATTGAGGAATGTGAAGAAAAAAGTATTCATTATCAAGAAAAGTGCATTTATAGTCACTTATTCCTTCAAAAGCCTTATTACAAGCTTTGAATGGTTTT
>NW_018401501.1:0-132 GCF_002168275.2 Theobroma umbraticum | reverse complement strand
ATAGTCACCCATTCCTTTAGAAGCCTTATTACTCGTTTTAAATAGTTTTACAATATCATAATTGATTTTAAGTTGAATTTTTTTAAGTTTTTGATTAAAACAGACAATAATTGAATGTCTATATCGAGAAAC
>NW_018401500.1:1870-1988 GCF_002168275.2 Theobroma umbraticum | reverse complement strand
TTTTGATTTGAATTTTCTTATATATTTTATTAAAAAGATTATAATTAAATATTTACCTTAGGAAACGTGAAGAAAATTATATCCATTGGCAAAAAAAGCCCATTTATAGTCACCCATA
>NW_018401500.1:1738-1860 GCF_002168275.2 Theobroma umbraticum | reverse complement strand
TTTTTATTAAAATAAATTATAATTAAATGTTTACCTCGAAACATGTGAAGAAAAAGATATCCATTGACCAGAAAAGTCCATTTATAGTCACCCATGGCTTCAAAAGCTTTATTACTCGCTTT
>NW_018401500.1:1622-1728 GCF_002168275.2 Theobroma umbraticum | reverse complement strand
ATAACCTCATAATTGATTTTAATTTGAATTTTTTTATATTTTACATTAAAATATATTATAATTGAATGTCTGCCTTGAGAAACGTGAAGAAAAAGATATCCATTGG
>NW_018401500.1:1266-1542 GCF_002168275.2 Theobroma umbraticum | reverse complement strand
CTTATTACTCGCTTTAAATATTTTTATAACCTCATAATTGATTTTAATTTGAATATTTTTATATATTTTATTAAAATAGATTGTAATTGAATGTCCGTCTCGAGAAACGTGAAGAAAAAGATATCCATTGACAAGAAAAGTCTATTTATAGACGCCGATGCCTTCAAAAACCTTATTACTCGCTTGAAATGATTTTATAACCTCATAATTGATTTTGATTTCAATTTTATTATATTTTTTATTAAAATAGATTATAATTGAATGTTTGCCCCCTAA
>NW_018401500.1:948-1117 GCF_002168275.2 Theobroma umbraticum | reverse complement strand
TATATTTTTTATTAAAACTGATTATAATTGAATGTCTGCCTTAAGAAACGGAAAGAAAAAGATATCCATTGACAAGAAAGGTCCATTTATAGTAACCTATGCCTTGGAAAACCTCATTACTCGCTTTAAATATTTTTATAACCTCATAATTGATTTTAATTTGAATTTT
>NW_018401500.1:823-928 GCF_002168275.2 Theobroma umbraticum | reverse complement strand
AGATTATAATTGAATGTTTGTCTCGAGAAACATGAAGAAAAAGATATCCATTAGCAAGAAAAGTCTATTTATAGACGCTGAATCCTTCAAAAGCCTTATTACTCG
>NW_018401500.1:624-813 GCF_002168275.2 Theobroma umbraticum | reverse complement strand
TTTTATAACCTCATAATTGATTTGGATTTGAATTTTTTTAAATTTTTTATTAAAACAGATCATAATTGAATGTTTGCTCCAAGAAACGTGAAGAAAAAGATATCTGTTGACAAGAAAAGCCCATTTTTAGTCACCCATGCCTTCAAAAGCTTTAGTACTCGCTTTAAATGATTTTATAAACTCATAATT
>NW_018401500.1:248-370 GCF_002168275.2 Theobroma umbraticum | reverse complement strand
AAGCTTTATTACTCACTTTAAATGATTTTATAAGCTCATAATTGATTTTAATTTAAATATTTTTATATTTTTTTATTAAAATAGATTATAATTGAATGTTTGCCTTAAGAAACATGAAGAAA
>NW_018401500.1:0-135 GCF_002168275.2 Theobroma umbraticum | reverse complement strand
ATAGAAAAAAATCCATTGGTAAGAAAAGCCTATTTATAATCACCCATGTCTTAGAAAGCCTTATTACTCGCTTTAAATAAGTTTTTAATCTTATAATTAATTTTAAGTTGAACTTTTTTATATTTATTATTAAAA
>NW_018401499.1:1867-2009 GCF_002168275.2 Theobroma umbraticum | reverse complement strand
AAGTATTCTCGTATTGGTCAGGTATTATGATCAATTTGTGTAAGACTTCTCAAAAATTGCAGCGCCATTAATAAAGTTGATGCGAAACGGAGCTAAGTTTGAATCGACTGATGAATGTGAAGATAGTTTCTTAAGACTAAAA
>NW_018401499.1:1354-1616 GCF_002168275.2 Theobroma umbraticum | reverse complement strand
ACGGGGAAAGCTTTGAAGTATGTACGGATCATAAAAGTTTGAAGTATATATTTCAACAACGTGATCTCAATTTTAGGCAACGGCATTGGATGGAATTGCTCAAAGATTATGATTGTACTACTCAATATCACCCTAGTAAGGTGAATGTGGTAGTTGATGCTTTGAGTCGGAAGTCTATAGGGAGTTTGGCACATTTGTCAGCCGATCAACAAAGCATAGTGTATGGATGGCAAAGCTTAGGCAATATAGGGTTCGAGATCAA
>NW_018401499.1:1229-1344 GCF_002168275.2 Theobroma umbraticum | reverse complement strand
CCTAATGCCCTTATTGCTCATTTTCGAGTACGACCAATGATCTTGTATTGAAACAGGATCAAGATGAATTTGTATTGAAAATCTTAGTATCTGAAGAGTGAGATTAGAAGTTGGT
>NW_018401499.1:653-773 GCF_002168275.2 Theobroma umbraticum | reverse complement strand
CGAGGGCCATAGTTTACTAATAAGCTATGGAGAAGTTTACATGAAGCTTTAGGCACTCGTTTAGTCTTTAGTACTACATATCATCCTCAAATGGATGGTTAGTCCGAGGGGGTGATAAAA
>NW_018401499.1:289-448 GCF_002168275.2 Theobroma umbraticum | reverse complement strand
GGGAACGTTTAAAAGCAGTGCAGAGTAGACAAAAGTCTTATGTAGATAATAGGCGTCATCCCTTGGAGTTCCAAGTCAAAGATTTTGTGTGCCTAAAGGTATCCTCAATAAAACGAAATAAAAGATTTGGGAAAAAAGGGAAGTTAAGCCCGAGATATA
>NW_018401499.1:0-158 GCF_002168275.2 Theobroma umbraticum | reverse complement strand
AGGACCTGACACATGTCATATGTTATGATTTGGTTCTATTGGATGATGGATTGATTTTCGAAGAGCAGCCATTAGCAATACTAGATAGACAAGTGAACAAACTTCACTCTAAAGAAGTTGCCTCGATGAAGGTCTTGTGGCAAAGCCGTTTAGTGGAA
>NW_018401498.1:3871-3985 GCF_002168275.2 Theobroma umbraticum | reverse complement strand
ATTTTAAGTTGAATGTTTTTACATTTTTCATTAAAAGAGACTATAATTGAATGTCTGCCTTGAGAAACGTGTAGAAAAAACTATTCATTGAGAGAAAAAGTCCTTTTATAGTCT
>NW_018401498.1:3540-3656 GCF_002168275.2 Theobroma umbraticum | reverse complement strand
AATTTTTAGTTAAATTTTTTTACATTTTTAGTTAAAATAGGTTATAATTGAATGTCTACCTTGAGGAATGTGAAGAAAAAGATATTCATTGATAAGAAAAGTCTAGTTATAGTCAC
>NW_018401498.1:3443-3530 GCF_002168275.2 Theobroma umbraticum | reverse complement strand
AAAACCCTTATTACGCGCTTTAAATGCTTTTATAATCTCATAATAGATTTTAAGTTGAATTATTTTATATTTTTCATTAGAACAGAT
>NW_018401498.1:3316-3433 GCF_002168275.2 Theobroma umbraticum | reverse complement strand
TGTGTGTCTTGGAAAACGTGAGAAAAAAGGTATTCATTGACAAGAAAAGTCCATTTATAGCCGCTTATTCCTTCAAAAGCCTTATTACTCACTTTAAATAGTTTTATAATCTCAAAA
>NW_018401498.1:3052-3212 GCF_002168275.2 Theobroma umbraticum | reverse complement strand
GTACGAAGACTCCATTTATAGTCACTAAAACCTTCAAAAGTCTTATTACTTCCTTTAAATAGTTTTATGAGCTAATAATTGACTTCAAGTTGAATTCTTTTATATTTTTTGTTAAAACAGACTATAATTGAAAGTTTACCTCAAAAAACGTGAAGGAAAA
>NW_018401498.1:2503-2707 GCF_002168275.2 Theobroma umbraticum | reverse complement strand
AAGCCTTATTTCTCACTTTAAATAGGATTATAATCTCATACTTGATTTTAAGTTGAATTTTTTTTTACATTCTTCATTAAAACAGACTATAATTGAATGTCTACCTTGGGAAACATGCAAAAAAAGCCATACATTGTGAAGAAAAGTCCATTTATAATTACCCATTCTTTCAAAAGCATCATTACTCGCTTTAAATGATTTTAT
>NW_018401498.1:2361-2493 GCF_002168275.2 Theobroma umbraticum | reverse complement strand
TTGATTTTAAGTTTAATTTTTTTCACGTTATTTGTCAAAACAGATTATAGTTGAATGTCTACTTAGAGAAACGTGAAGAAAAAAGCATTCATTGACAAAAAAAGTCCATTTATAGTTACCTATTCCTTCAAA
>NW_018401498.1:2206-2351 GCF_002168275.2 Theobroma umbraticum | reverse complement strand
CTCGCTTTAAAAGGTTTTATGATCTCATAATTGATTTTAAGTTGAATTTTTTTCCATTTTTTGGTAAAATAGACTATACTTGAATGTCTACTTTAAGAAATGTAAAGGAAAATGCAATTATTGGCAAGAAAAGTTTATTTATAGT
>NW_018401498.1:1969-2196 GCF_002168275.2 Theobroma umbraticum | reverse complement strand
TTCAAAAGCCTTATTACTCACTTTCAATGGTTTTATAATACCATAACTGATTTTACTTTCAATTTTTTTTATATTTTTAGTTAAAATAGATTATAATTAAATATCTACCTTGTGACACATAAAGAAAAACCCATTCATTAGCAAGAAAAGTCCATTTATAGTCACACATTCCTTCAAAAGCTTGATTATTCGCTATAAATGGTTTTATAATCTCATAATTGATTTTA
>NW_018401498.1:1853-1959 GCF_002168275.2 Theobroma umbraticum | reverse complement strand
TTTTACATTCTTCATTAAAACAGACTATAATTGAATATCTACTTCAGAAAACATGTAGAAAAAGTCATTCATTGAGAAGAAAAGTCCATTTATAGCCACTCATTTC
>NW_018401498.1:1739-1831 GCF_002168275.2 Theobroma umbraticum | reverse complement strand
TTAAATGGTTTTATAATCTCATAATTAATTTTAAGTTAAATTTTTTTAAATTTTGGTTAAAATAGAGTATAATTGAATGTCTACCTTAAGAA
>NW_018401498.1:1646-1729 GCF_002168275.2 Theobroma umbraticum | reverse complement strand
CAGATTATAATTGAATATCTACCTAGAGAAACATAAAGAAAAAAGCTTTCATTGGCTACAAAAGTCCATTTATAGTCACCCAT
>NW_018401498.1:1345-1546 GCF_002168275.2 Theobroma umbraticum | reverse complement strand
GTACGAAGACTCCATTTATAGTCACTAAAACCTTCAAAAGTCTTATTACTTCCTCTAAATAGTTTTATGAGCTAATAATTGACTTCAAGTTGAATTCTTTTATATATTTGTTAAAATAGACTATAATTGAAAGTCTACCTCGAAAAACGTGAAAGAAAAAGCATTCATTGACAAGAAAAGTCCATTTATAGTCTCCCATTC
>NW_018401498.1:1226-1335 GCF_002168275.2 Theobroma umbraticum | reverse complement strand
CTTATTACTCGCGTTAAATGGTTTTATAATCTCATAATTGATTTTAGGTTCAATTTTTTTTATATTAATCATTAAAACAGATTATAACTGAATGTCTACCTAAAGAAAC
>NW_018401498.1:847-986 GCF_002168275.2 Theobroma umbraticum | reverse complement strand
CAGACTATAATTGAATGTCTGCCTTGGGAAACATGCAAAAAAAGCCATTCATTGTGAAGAAAAGTCCATTTATAATCACCCATTTTTTCAAAAGCCTCATTACTCGCTTTAAATGATTTTATAATCTCATAATTGATTT
>NW_018401498.1:493-683 GCF_002168275.2 Theobroma umbraticum | reverse complement strand
AAAGTCCATTTATAGTTACCTATTCCTTCAAAAGCCTTAGTACTCGCTTTAAAAAGTTTTTTTATCTCATAATTGATTTTAAGTTGAATTTTTTTACATTTTTTGGTAAAATAGACTATACTTGAATGTCTACTTTAAGAAATGTAATGGAAAATGCAATTATTGGCAAGAAAAGTTTATTTATAGTCAC
>NW_018401498.1:267-483 GCF_002168275.2 Theobroma umbraticum | reverse complement strand
AAAAGCCTTATTACTCGCTTTAAATGGTTTTATAATCCCATAACTGATTTTACTTTCAATTTTTTATATATTTTTAGTTAAAATAGATTATAATTAAATATCTACCTTGTGATACATAAAGAAAAACCCATTCATTAGCAAGAAAAGTCCATTTATAGTCATGCATTCCTTCAAAAGCTTGATTATTTGCTTTAAATGGTTTTATAATCTCATAAT
>NW_018401498.1:152-257 GCF_002168275.2 Theobroma umbraticum | reverse complement strand
TTGAATGTTTTTACATTCTTCATTAAAACAGACTATAATTGAATGTCTACTTCAAGAAACATGTAGAAAAAGTCATTCATTGAGAAGAAAAGTCCATTTATAGTC
>NW_018401498.1:0-121 GCF_002168275.2 Theobroma umbraticum | reverse complement strand
TTAAATGGTTTTATAATCTCATAATTAATTTTAAGTTAAATTTTTTTACATTTTGGTTAAAATAGACTATAATTGAATGTCTACCTTAAGAAACGTGAAGGAAAAAATATTCATTGGAATG
>NW_018401497.1:1239-1366 GCF_002168275.2 Theobroma umbraticum | reverse complement strand
GAGATTATAAAATCATTTAAAGCGAGTAATAAACCTTTTGAAGGTATGGGTGACAATAAATGAACTTTTTTTACCAATAGATATCTTTTTCTTCTTGTTTTTCAAGGTAAACATTCAATTATAATTT
>NW_018401497.1:1107-1229 GCF_002168275.2 Theobroma umbraticum | reverse complement strand
AAAACATTTAATTATAATCTTTTAAATAAAAATATAAAAAATTCAAATTAAAATCAATTATGAGATTGTAAAATCATTTAAAGCAAGTAATAAAGCTTTTGAAGGCATAGGTGACTATAAAT
>NW_018401497.1:869-1071 GCF_002168275.2 Theobroma umbraticum | reverse complement strand
TTAATTATAATCTGTTTTAATAAAAAATTTAAAAAAATCTAAATTAAAATCATAGATGAGGTTATAAAATCATTTAAAGCGAGTAATAAGGCTTTGAAGGCATTGGTGACTATAAATGTTTTTTTCTTGCTAATGGGTATCTTTTTCTTCACGTTTCTTGAGATAAACATATAATTATAATATGTTTTAATAATAAATATAA
>NW_018401497.1:398-580 GCF_002168275.2 Theobroma umbraticum | reverse complement strand
TATGAGGTTATAAAATCATTGAAAGCGAGTAACAAGGCTTTTGAAGGTATTTGTGACTATAAATGGACTTTTCTTGTCAATGGATTTTTTTTCTTCACGTTTTCCTGAGCAAACATTCAATTCTCATATATTTTAATAAAAAATATAAAAACATTTAAATTAAAATCAATTATGAGGTTATA
>NW_018401497.1:0-114 GCF_002168275.2 Theobroma umbraticum | reverse complement strand
ACTTAAAACTAATCATGAGATTAAAAAACTATTTAAAGCGAGTAATAAGGCTTTTGAAGACATGGGTGACTAGAAATGGACTTTTCTTACCAATGGATATCTTTTTCTTCACGT
>NW_018401496.1:1468-1582 GCF_002168275.2 Theobroma umbraticum | reverse complement strand
TTTATAAACTAATAATTGTTTTTAAGTTCAGTATTTTTACATTTTTGGTTAAAAAAGACTAGAATTAAAAGTCTACCTAAAGAAACATGAAAAAAAAGCATTCATTGGCAAAAA
>NW_018401496.1:1371-1458 GCF_002168275.2 Theobroma umbraticum | reverse complement strand
ATGGTCACCCATACCTTCAAAAGCCTTATTGCTCGTTTTAAATGGTCTTATGATGTCATAAATGATTTTAAGTTGAATCTTTTCACA
>NW_018401496.1:1141-1361 GCF_002168275.2 Theobroma umbraticum | reverse complement strand
AAACAGATTATAATAGAATGTCTAGCTCGAGAAACAAGAAGAAAAGGTTTTCATCAGCAAGAAAAGTCCATTTAAAGTCAACATTCCTCTAAAAGCCTTATTACTCACTTTAAATGGTTTTATGATTCATAATTGATTTTAAGTTAAATTTTTTTATATTTTTGGTTAAACAATGCTACAATTGAATGTCTTCCTTGGGGAAAGTGAAGCGAAAGCCAAC
>NW_018401496.1:977-1131 GCF_002168275.2 Theobroma umbraticum | reverse complement strand
AAAAGTTCATTTGTAGGTACTCAAGCCTTCGAAAGCCTTATTACTTGGTGTAAATGGTTTTATAAACTAAAAAATATTTTTAAGTTGAGTATTTTTACATTTTTGGTTAAAACATACTAGAATTGAATGCCTACCTCAAGAAACATGAAGAAAA
>NW_018401496.1:543-724 GCF_002168275.2 Theobroma umbraticum | reverse complement strand
TTGGTTGCTTTAAATGGTTTTATGATGTCATAATTGATTTTAAGTTGGATCTTTCCACACTTTTGGTTAAAACAGATTATAATTGCATGTCTATCTCGAGAAACATGAAGAAAAGGTGCTCATCAGTAAGAAAAGGCCATTTATAGTCACTCATTCCTTCAAAAGCCTTATTACTCACTTT
>NW_018401496.1:391-520 GCF_002168275.2 Theobroma umbraticum | reverse complement strand
TGATTTTAAGTTGAATCTTTTTACATTTTTAGTTAAAAAAGGCTACAATTGAATTCTACCTTGGGGAACGTGAAGCAAAAGCCAACCATTGACACGAAAAGTCCATTTGTAGTCACACAAGCCTTCGAA
>NW_018401496.1:208-374 GCF_002168275.2 Theobroma umbraticum | reverse complement strand
TAAATGGTTTTATAAACTAATAATTGTTTTTAAGTTGAGCATTTTTACATTTTTAGTTAAAAAAGACTAGAATTGAAAGTCTACCTCAAGAAACATGAAAGAAAAAGCATTCATTGGTAAAAAACGTCCATTTATGGTCACCCATACCTTCAAAAGCCTTATTGCT
>NW_018401496.1:98-198 GCF_002168275.2 Theobroma umbraticum | reverse complement strand
GGTTTTATGATGTGATAATTGATTTTAAGTTGAATCTTTTCGCATTTTTGGATAAAATAGATTATAATAGAATGTCTACCTCAAGAAACATGAAGAAAAG
>NW_018401496.1:0-88 GCF_002168275.2 Theobroma umbraticum | reverse complement strand
GCAAGAAAAGTCTATTTATAGTCGCCCATTCCTCTAAAAGCCTTGTTACTCACTTTAAATGGTTTTATGATGTCATAATTGATTTTAA
>NW_018401495.1:1090-1256 GCF_002168275.2 Theobroma umbraticum | reverse complement strand
TACATAAAGTCAAATTTAGATGAATAACTTGCATTATGTTAAAATAAAATAATACAAAATGACTAAATATAATGATTTAGTTACAACTTTCACAATTTACAAAGACATATTTTTTTGAAATTATTCAACTCTTACCCAATTTACCTTTTATTTAAATTTACTCAAA
>NW_018401495.1:143-242 GCF_002168275.2 Theobroma umbraticum | reverse complement strand
AAACTAAGTTAAATAAATTTTAAATTTTTATACTATTATAAATAGAAGAAAAAATAATTTATTTAGTCATTTTATACTATTTTATATTAATGTAATATA
>NW_018401495.1:0-133 GCF_002168275.2 Theobroma umbraticum | reverse complement strand
CTAAATTTGATTCCATGTATGGAATTTTTTTCAAATTTTTTTATAGAAGGAGTATTTAAACTTAATTTTTGTAAAAAATATAAATTAATTTACATATTTTAGAATCAAATAATCAAGTAAGAAAATATTTATA
>NW_018401494.1:1265-1413 GCF_002168275.2 Theobroma umbraticum | reverse complement strand
TTTGAAGGAATGAGAGACTATAAATAGACTTTTCTTCTTAATGAATGCCCTTTTTCTCACAATTCTCATGATGGACATTCAATTATAATCTGTGTTAACTAAAAATGCAAAAAAATTCAACTAAAAATCAATTATGAGATTATAAAAC
>NW_018401494.1:986-1120 GCF_002168275.2 Theobroma umbraticum | reverse complement strand
ATCATTTAAAGTGAGTAATAAGGCTTTCAAAGGGATGGGTGATTACAAATGGACGTTTCTTACTAATGAATACCTTTTTTTTCATGTTTTCCAAGGTAGACATTCAATTATAATCTGTTCTAACCAAAAATATA
>NW_018401494.1:552-687 GCF_002168275.2 Theobroma umbraticum | reverse complement strand
AAAGCGAGTAATAAGGCTTTTGAAAGAATGGGAGACTATAAATAGATTTTTCTTCTAAATGAATTGATTTTTCTTAAAGCAAGCATTCAATTATAGTCTGTTTTAATAAAAAATGTAAAAACATTCAACTTAAAA
>NW_018401494.1:139-264 GCF_002168275.2 Theobroma umbraticum | reverse complement strand
TTCTAATAAGTGCCTTTTTCTTTATGTTTCTCGAGGTAGTCATTTAATTATAATTTATTTTAACCAAAAATGTAAAAACAATCAACCTAAAATCAATTATGAAATTATAAAATCATTTAAAGTGA
>NW_018401494.1:0-129 GCF_002168275.2 Theobroma umbraticum | reverse complement strand
TTGTGAAGGAATAGGTGACTATAAATGGACTTTTTTTCCCAATGAATGCTTTTTTCCTCATGTTTCCCAAGGTGGATATTCAATTATAAACTATTTTATCCAAAAATATAAAAAAATTCAACTAAAAAT
>NW_018401493.1:1703-1860 GCF_002168275.2 Theobroma umbraticum | reverse complement strand
TCATTGGCAAGAAAAGTCTATTTATAGTCTCCTATTCCTTCAAAAGCCTTATTGCTCGCTCTAAATGGCTTTAAATTCTCAAAATTGATTTTAGGTTCAATTCCTTTTTACATTATTGGTTAAAAAATATTATAATTGATTGTCTAGCTTGAGTGAC
>NW_018401493.1:1533-1693 GCF_002168275.2 Theobroma umbraticum | reverse complement strand
AGATATTCATTGGCAAGAAAAGTTCATTTATAGTCACCCATTCCTTCAAGAGCCATGTTACTTGCTTTAAATAGTTTTATAATCTCATAATTGACTTGAAATTGAATTTTTTGCATTTTTGGTTAAAATAGACTATAATTGAAGGTTTACCTCCAGAAAC
>NW_018401493.1:1137-1249 GCF_002168275.2 Theobroma umbraticum | reverse complement strand
AATGCTTTTATAATCTCATAATTGATTTTAAGTTCAATTTTTTTACATTTTTTGCTACAACAGACTATAATTAAATGTCTACCTCAAGAAACATGAAGAAACAAGCATTCAT
>NW_018401493.1:900-1062 GCF_002168275.2 Theobroma umbraticum | reverse complement strand
AAAAAAAAGGCATTTACTAGCAAAAAAGTCCATTTATAGTCATCCACTCCTTCAAAAGCCATATTACTCACTTTAAATAGTTTTACAATCTCATAATTGATTTTAAGCTGAATATTTTTACATTTTCATTATAACAGACTATATAATTGAATACTTGCCTCA
>NW_018401493.1:594-706 GCF_002168275.2 Theobroma umbraticum | reverse complement strand
CCTTATTACTCGCTTTAAATGGTTTTATAATCTCATAATTGATTTTAACTAGAAATTGTTTATATTTTTGGTTAAAACAGACTATAATTGAATGTCTGCCTTTAGAAACATA
>NW_018401493.1:122-292 GCF_002168275.2 Theobroma umbraticum | reverse complement strand
AAAGTTCATTTATAGTCACTCATTCCTTCAAAAGACTTATTACTCGCTTTAAATGGTTTTTTAATCCCATAATTGATTATAAGTTAAAATGTTTTACAGTTTTGATTAAAACAGACTATTATTGAATGCCTACCTTGAGAAACATGTAGAAAAAGCCATTTATTGAGAAG
>NW_018401493.1:0-112 GCF_002168275.2 Theobroma umbraticum | reverse complement strand
TTATAGTTACCCATTCCTTCAAAAGCCTTACTACTCACTTTAAATGGTTTATAATCTTATAATTGATTTTAAGGTGAATGTTTTTAGATTTTTGATTAAAATAGAGTATAAT
>NW_018401492.1:1414-1555 GCF_002168275.2 Theobroma umbraticum | reverse complement strand
TATAATCTCATAATTGATTTTAAGTTGAATTTTTTATATTTTTTGTTAAAATAGGCTATAATCGATTTTTTACCTCGTAAAACATGTAAAAAAACTATTCATTGAGAAGATAAGTTCATTTATAGTCACTCATTCCTTCAA
>NW_018401492.1:1070-1180 GCF_002168275.2 Theobroma umbraticum | reverse complement strand
GTTGAATTTTTTTACATTTTTTGTTAAAACAGACTATAATTGAATGTCTGCCTATTGAAACGTCTAAAAAAAGCTATTCATTGGGAAGAAAAGTTCATTTATAGTCACTC
>NW_018401492.1:601-756 GCF_002168275.2 Theobroma umbraticum | reverse complement strand
TTATAATCTCATAATTAATTTTAAGTTGAATTTTTTTATATTTTTTATTAAAAATAGACTATAATTGAATGTCTGCTTGGAGAAACGTGCAAAAAAACCACTCATTGGGAAGAAAAGTTCATTTATAGTCACCCATTCCTTTAAAAGGCTTATTA
>NW_018401492.1:377-572 GCF_002168275.2 Theobroma umbraticum | reverse complement strand
ATTTTTGATTAAAACATACTATAATTGAATGTTTACCTTAAGAAACGTGAAGAAGCAGGCATTATTTGACAAGAAAGTTCCATTTAAAGTCACCTATTCCTTCAACAAGCTTATTACTAGTTTTAAATAGTTTTATAATCTCGTAAATGATTATAAGTTGAATTATTTTACATTTTTTGTTAAACAGACTATAAG
>NW_018401492.1:147-266 GCF_002168275.2 Theobroma umbraticum | reverse complement strand
ATAATCTCATGATTGATTTTAAGTTGAATTTTTTTACATTTTTTATTAAAAAATTTCATTTATAGTTACTCATTCCTTTAAAAGGCTTATTACTCGCTTTAAATTGTTTTATAATCTCA
>NW_018401492.1:0-126 GCF_002168275.2 Theobroma umbraticum | reverse complement strand
TTTTTATATTTTTGATTAAAACATACTATAATTGAATATCTATCTCGAGAAACGAGAAGAAACAAGCATTATTTGACAAGAAAGTCCATTTAAAGTCACCCATTCCTTCAAAAAGCTTATTACTCG
>NW_018401491.1:1093-1203 GCF_002168275.2 Theobroma umbraticum | reverse complement strand
TCTTAAAGTAGACAATCAATTATAGTCTGTTTTAACAAAAAATGTAAACAAATTACACTTACAATCAATTATGAGATTATAAAACTATTTAAAGCGAGTAATAAGCCTTT
>NW_018401491.1:709-843 GCF_002168275.2 Theobroma umbraticum | reverse complement strand
GAAGGAATGGGTGACTCTAAATAGACTTTTCTTGTCAATGAATGCTTGTTTCTTGACGTTTCTTAAGGTAGATAATCAATTATAGTCTGTTTTAACAAAAAATATAAAAAAATTCAGCTTAAAATCAATTATGA
>NW_018401491.1:574-691 GCF_002168275.2 Theobroma umbraticum | reverse complement strand
ATCGAGTAATAAGCCTTTTGAAGGAATGAGTGACTATAAATGAACTTTTCTTCTGAATAAATAGCTTTTTTGCATGTTTCTCAAGATAAACAATTAATTATAGTCTGTTTTAATAAA
>NW_018401491.1:380-496 GCF_002168275.2 Theobroma umbraticum | reverse complement strand
AGTCTGTTTTAACAAAAAAGGTAAACAAATTCAATTTAAAATCAATTATGAGATGATAAAATTATTTAAAGCGAGTAATAAGCCTTTTGAAGGAATGAGTGACTATAAAGGGACTT
>NW_018401491.1:0-163 GCF_002168275.2 Theobroma umbraticum | reverse complement strand
GTATGTTTTAATCAAAATGTAAAAAAATTCAACTTCAAATCAATTATGAGATTATGAAACTATTTAAAGCGGGTAATAAGCTTTTTAAAGGAATTGGTGACTCTAAATAGATTTTTCTTACCAATGAATGCTTGTTTCTTTTTGTTTCTCGAGGTAGACATTC
>NW_018401490.1:1299-1393 GCF_002168275.2 Theobroma umbraticum | reverse complement strand
GAGGATTGGGTGACAGTAATTAGACTTTTGTACCAATGAATGGTTTTTTCTCCACATTTCCTGGGGCAAACATTCAATTATAACCTGTTTTAAG
>NW_018401490.1:1197-1289 GCF_002168275.2 Theobroma umbraticum | reverse complement strand
AGTAAATTCAACTTAAAATTAATTATGAGGTTATAAAACTGCCTAAAGAGAGTAATAAGGCTTTTGAAAGCTTGGGTGACTATAAATGGGGT
>NW_018401490.1:1044-1187 GCF_002168275.2 Theobroma umbraticum | reverse complement strand
ATGAATGGGTTTTTCTTCATGTTTCTCAAGGAAAACATTCAATTATAATCTCATTTAACCAAAAAAGTAAGAAAATTCAACTTAAAATCATTTATGAGGTTATAAAACGATTTAAAGCAAGTAATAAGGCTTTTGAAGACTTG
>NW_018401490.1:894-1034 GCF_002168275.2 Theobroma umbraticum | reverse complement strand
AATGAGCTTTTCTTGCCAATGAATTAGTTTTTCTTCAAGCCAAACAACCAATTACAATCTGGTTTAGCCAAAAATGTAAAATGTTTCAACTTAAAATCAATATTAAGGTTATAAAACCATTTAAAGAGAGTAATAAGGCT
>NW_018401490.1:718-884 GCF_002168275.2 Theobroma umbraticum | reverse complement strand
TGGGTGACTATAAATAGGTTTTTCTTGCCAATGAATGTGTTTTTCTTCATGTTTCCAAAGAAAAACATTCATTATAACCTTTTTTAACCAAAAATGTAAAACAATTGAACTAAAAATCAATTTTTAGGTTATAAAACCATTTAAAGAGAGTAATAAGGCTTTTGGA
>NW_018401490.1:296-475 GCF_002168275.2 Theobroma umbraticum | reverse complement strand
TTTTAACAAAAAATGTAAAATAACATTCAACTTAAAATCGATTATGAGATTACAAAACCATTTAAAGGGAGTAGTAAGGCTTTCGAAGGAATGGGTGACTATGATTGGACTTTTCTTGTCAATGAATGGCTTTTTCTTCATGTTTTTTAATAAAAACATTCAATTATTATCTGTTTTAA
>NW_018401490.1:153-286 GCF_002168275.2 Theobroma umbraticum | reverse complement strand
AAAAACATTCAACTTAAAATCAATTTTGAGGTTATAAAATTATTTAAAGAGAGTAATATGGCTTTTGAAGGCTTAGCTGACTATAAATGGGCTTTCCTTGCCAATGAACTGGTTTTTCTTCATGTTTCTCAAG
>NW_018401490.1:0-140 GCF_002168275.2 Theobroma umbraticum | reverse complement strand
TATAATCTGTTTTAACTAAAAACGTAAGAAAATTCAACTTAAAATCAATTATGAAGTTATAAAACAGTTTAAAGAGAGTAATAAGCCTTTTGAAGGCTTGGGTGACTATAGATGGGCTTTTCTTGCCAATGAATGATTTT
>NW_018401489.1:1155-1367 GCF_002168275.2 Theobroma umbraticum | reverse complement strand
AATGGTGATTCTAGTTTTGTCAATACCATAGGGCTTGTTGGTTGTTGGACTCCTCTTTTCTTCATAAAAGATATTAAGCGGTCTAGGCTTACTTGTGCTAAGCGAACTAGGCACCTTTTCAGTTAGCGGATCTTTCCTTTATGGCTCCAACTAAATCTACTTCATTTTCTACATAAAATTCAATTATTGACATATTCATCAATTCTTGCAAC
>NW_018401489.1:771-932 GCF_002168275.2 Theobroma umbraticum | reverse complement strand
GAATGTCTTTGAACTCCAAAATGGTAATCACAATGCGCATTTGGGTCATACCATCTTGGAAAAAGAGGTTAGAGTGGTTCCAAAGGGATTCAAGCAAAAAGTCATTCTTTTATGAGTTATGGCAACAACGTTGTGTAGAAAACTGAAATATGATCAAACTT
>NW_018401489.1:580-755 GCF_002168275.2 Theobroma umbraticum | reverse complement strand
CATTGGTTTGTAATATTTGCTATAGGGTAGGTTGGTAAACATATGGATTCTGCATGATGTTGCCTATATTCGAATAGAAGGGTTAATATGAAAGGTATGGGTGATATGGGCTGAAGCTATAGGTTTGTTGCTTTCTAAGGTATTTTTTCTTGCTTTTACAGATTTGATTCCCCAT
>NW_018401489.1:102-186 GCF_002168275.2 Theobroma umbraticum | reverse complement strand
GCGAGAAACAAAGCTTTCGAAGGCATAACTGACACTAAATTGACTTTTCTTGTCCATGGATGACATTCACTTCATGTTTCCCAA
>NW_018401489.1:0-92 GCF_002168275.2 Theobroma umbraticum | reverse complement strand
AAGGTATGAGTGATTATAAATGGACATTTCTTATTAAAGGATGGCTTTCACTTCATGTTTTCCAATGCAAACTTCCAATTATAGTTTGCTTT
>NW_018401488.1:2113-2399 GCF_002168275.2 Theobroma umbraticum | reverse complement strand
TTTTAAGGCAATGGGCGACTATAAATAGACTTTTCTTGCCAATGAATACTTTTTCTTCATATTTCTCATGGTAGAGATTCAATTCTAGTCTCTTCTAACGAAAAATGTACAAAACATTAAAATTATATCAATTTTGTTATTATAAAACCTTTTAAACAAAGTAATAAGGCTCTTGAAGGAATGAGTGACTATAAATAGACTTTTCCTGCCAAGGAATACTTTTTTCTTCATGTTTCTGAAGGTAGACATTCTATCCTAGTCTGTTTTAATAAAAAATGTGCGAAGA
>NW_018401488.1:1732-1847 GCF_002168275.2 Theobroma umbraticum | reverse complement strand
TTTAAAGCGAGTAATAATGCTTTTGAAGGTATGAGTGACTATAAATGGACTTTTTTTACCAATGAATGCTTTGTTCTTCATGTTTCTCATGGTAGACATTCAATTCTAGTCTTTT
>NW_018401488.1:1630-1722 GCF_002168275.2 Theobroma umbraticum | reverse complement strand
ATGTACAAAAAATTCAAATTTAAATCAATTTTGAGGTTATAAAACGATATAAAGTGAGTAATAAAGCTTTTTAAGGAATGGGTGACTATAAA
>NW_018401488.1:1543-1620 GCF_002168275.2 Theobroma umbraticum | reverse complement strand
TTGCCAATGAATGCCTTTTTTTTATGTTTCTCGAGGTAGACATGCAATTATAGTCTGTTTAACAAAAAATAAAAAAA
>NW_018401488.1:1411-1533 GCF_002168275.2 Theobroma umbraticum | reverse complement strand
AAAATCAATTACGGCATTACAAAACTATTTAAACCGAGTAATAAGGCTTTTGATGGTATGGGTGACTATAAATAAGCTTTTCTTATCAATGAATGCTTTTTTCTTCATGTTTCTTAAGGTAG
>NW_018401488.1:1152-1401 GCF_002168275.2 Theobroma umbraticum | reverse complement strand
CTAGTCTGTTTTAACCAAAAATGTACAAAGAATTCGAATTTAAATCCATTTTGAGATTATAAAAACATTTAAAATGAGTAATAAGGCTTTTGAAGGAATCGGTGACCATAAATGGACTATTCTTCCCAATGAATGTTCTCTTCTTTATGTTTCTTAGGGTAGATGTTCAATTATAATTGGTTACCTAGAAAAGTGAAAAACATTGAACTTAAAATCAATTTTGAGATTATAAAACTATTTAAAGTGATT
>NW_018401488.1:896-1046 GCF_002168275.2 Theobroma umbraticum | reverse complement strand
GTTCTAACCAAAAATGTACAAAACATTCAAATCTAAATCAATTTTGAGAATATAAAACCATTTAAACAAAGTAATAAGGCTTTTGAACGAATGAGCGGCTATAAATGGACTTTTCTTGCCAATGAATACTTTTTTCTTCATGTTTCTAAA
>NW_018401488.1:478-598 GCF_002168275.2 Theobroma umbraticum | reverse complement strand
ATAAGGCTTTTGATGGTATGGGTGACTATAAATGGACTTTTCTTGTCCATGAATGATTTTTTCTTCATGTTTCTGAAGGTAGACATTCAACTCTAACCTGTTTTAACCAAAAATGTACAA
>NW_018401488.1:0-125 GCF_002168275.2 Theobroma umbraticum | reverse complement strand
AATACTTTTTGCTTCATGTTTCTCATGCTAGACATTCACTTCGAGTCTATTCTAAACAATAATGTACAAAACATTCAAATTTAAATCAAGTTTGAGATTATAAAACCATTTAAACTGAGTAATAA
>NW_018401487.1:2234-2389 GCF_002168275.2 Theobroma umbraticum | reverse complement strand
ATTTTAAGTTGAAGTTTTTTACATTTTTCATTAAACCAAACTATTATTGAAAGTTTACCTTGAGAAACATGAAAAAAAAAGCATTCATTGGCAAGAAAACTCCATTTATAGTCTTTCATTCCTTCAGAAGCCTTATTACCCACTTTAAATGGTTT
>NW_018401487.1:2082-2224 GCF_002168275.2 Theobroma umbraticum | reverse complement strand
TAATTAATTTTAGGTTCAATTTTTTGAACATTATTGGTTGAAACAGATTATAATTGAATGTCTACCTCAAGAAATGTGAAGAAAAAAACATTCATTGGCAAGCAAAGTCCATTTATGGTCACCTATTCGTTCAAAAGCCTTA
>NW_018401487.1:1685-1872 GCF_002168275.2 Theobroma umbraticum | reverse complement strand
ATTACCCACTTTAAATGGTTTTATTATCTCAAAATTAATTTTATGTTCAATTTTGTTTTTATATTTTTGGTTAAGACAAACTATAATTGAATATCTACTGTGAGAAATATGAAGAAAAAAGTATTCATTGACTAGAAAAGTCCATTTATAGTCTCTCATTCTTTCAAAAGCCTTATTACCCACTTTA
>NW_018401487.1:1460-1582 GCF_002168275.2 Theobroma umbraticum | reverse complement strand
TACTCACTTGAAATGATGTTATTAACTCAAAATTGATTTTTTGTTCAATTTTTTGTATATTTTTGGTGAAAACAGACTATAATTGAATGTCTACCTCAAGGAAGATGAAGAGAAAAGCATTC
>NW_018401487.1:1046-1172 GCF_002168275.2 Theobroma umbraticum | reverse complement strand
ATGTCAAGAAACGTGAAGAACAAGGCTTTCAATGGCAAGAAAAGTCCATTGATAACTGCCCATTCCTTCAAAACCTTTAACACTCACTTTAAATGGTTTTATAATCTCATAATTGATTTTAAGTTG
>NW_018401487.1:927-1036 GCF_002168275.2 Theobroma umbraticum | reverse complement strand
ATTTTTTTTAAAACAGACTATAATTAAATTTTTACCTTGGGAAACGTGTAGAAACACCATTTATTTAGAAGAAAAATCTATTTATAGTCTCTCATTCTTTCAAAAGCTT
>NW_018401487.1:826-915 GCF_002168275.2 Theobroma umbraticum | reverse complement strand
TAAATAGTTTTATAATCTCATAATTGACTTGAAGTTAAATTTTTTAACATTTATCGTTAAAACAGACTATAATTGAATGTCTACGTTGA
>NW_018401487.1:722-816 GCF_002168275.2 Theobroma umbraticum | reverse complement strand
GAAAAAGATGTTCATTGGCTAGAAAAGTCTATTATAGCCGCCCATTACTTCAAAAGCCTTAGTACTCACTTTAAAAGGTTTTATAATGTCATAA
>NW_018401487.1:398-568 GCF_002168275.2 Theobroma umbraticum | reverse complement strand
AAGCCTTATTACTTGCTTTAAATGGTTTTATAATCTCAAATGTGATTTTAAGTTTAATTTTTTTTACATTTTCAATTAAAACAGAATGTAACTGAATGTTTACCTTGTGAAACGTGTCATTCCTTCAAAAGCCTTATTACTTGCTTTAAATGGTTTTATAATCTCAAATG
>NW_018401487.1:0-144 GCF_002168275.2 Theobroma umbraticum | reverse complement strand
ACAGACTATAATTGATTACTTACCTCAAGAAACGTATAGAAAAAGCCATTTATTCAGAAGAAAAGTCCATTTATAGTAGCTATTTTCTTTAAAAGCCTTATTACTCGCTTTGAATGATTTTATAATATCATAATTAATTTTAAG
>NW_018401486.1:1104-2936 GCF_002168275.2 Theobroma umbraticum | reverse complement strand
GTAATAAGGCTTTTGAAGGAATTGGTGACTAAAAATGGACTTTATTTTCTAGTCAATGACTTTTTCTTCATGTTTCTTGAGGTAGATGTTCAATTATAGTTTATTTTAACCAAATATGTAAAAAAATTTAACTTAAAATCAATTATGAGACTACAAAAAAATTTAAAGCAAGTATTAGAACTTTTGAAAGAATGGATGACTATAAATAGACTTTTTTTCCTAATGAATGGTTTTTTTTACACGTTTCTCAAGGCAGGCATTCAATTATAATCTGTTTTTACCAATAATGTAAAAAAAATTTAACCTAAATTCAATTTTGAGATTATAAAACCATTTAAAGAGAGTAATAAGGCTTTCGAAGAAATAGGAGACTACAAATGGACTTTTCTTATCAATGAATGCTTTTTTCTTGATGTTTCTCAAGGTAAACATGCAATTGTAGTCTGTTTTAACCAAAAATCTAAAAAATATGACTTGAAAATCAATTATGAGATTACAAAAATATTTAAAGCAAGTAATAAGGCTTTTGAAGGAATGAGTGACTATAAATAGACTTTTCTTCTCAGTGAATGGCTTTTTCTATAAGTTTCCCAAGGCAGGCATTAATTATCATCTGTTTTAATGAAAAATATAAAAAAAATCAACTTAAAACCAATTATGAGATTATAAAACCATTTAAAACGAGTAATATGGCTTTTGAAGGAATGGGTGACTATAAATGGACTTTTTTTGGCCATTGAATGCCTTTTTCTTTATGTTTCTCGAGGTAAACATTCAACTATAGCTTGTTTTAACTAAAAATGCAAAAAAAAATCAATTTAGAATCAATTATTAGATTATAAAACCATTTAAAGCGAGTAATATGGCTTTTGAAGAAATGAGTGACTATAAATAGACTTTTCTTGCCAATGAAGATATTTTTCTTTGCATTTCTCAAGTTAGACAATCAATTATAATCTGTTTTAACCAATAATATTAAAAAAAATTGAACCTAAAATCAATATTGAGATTATAAAACCATTTAAAGCGAGTAAAAAGGGTTTTAAAGGAATAGGAGACTATAAATGGACTTTTTTTGCCAATAAATGCTTGTTTCTTGACGTTTCTCAAGGTAAACATTCAATTATAATCTGTTTTAACTAATAATGTAATAAAAATTGACTTAAAATCAATTATTAGATTATAAAACAATTTAAAGTAAGTAATAAGGCTTTTGAAGGAATAGGAGACTATAAATGAACTTTTCTTGCTAATGAATGCTTTTTTCTTTACGTTTCTCGAGGTAAACATTCAATTATAGTCTCTTTTAATGAAAAATCTAAAAAAATTCAACTTAAAATCAATTATGAGATTATAAAACCATTTAAAGTGAGTAAGAAGGCTTTTGAAGGAATGAGTGACTATAGATGGACTTTTTTTACCAGTCAATGTCTTTTTCTTCATGTTTCTCGAGGTAGACTTTCAATTATAGTCTGTTTTGACCAAATATGTAAAAAAATTTAACTTACAATCAATTATAAGACTATAAAACAATTTAAAGCGAGTAGTAAGACTTTTGAAGGAATAGGTGACTATAAATGTACTTTTCTTCCTAATGAATGACTTTTTCTACACGTTTGCCAAGGTAGGCATTCAATTATAGTCTGTTTTAACCAAAAATACAAAAAATTTCAACTTAAAATTAATTATGAGATTATAAAACCATTTAAAGCGAGTAATAAGGCTATTGAAGGAATGGGTGGCTATAAATGGACTTTTCTTACCAATGAATGCCTTTATCTTCACATTTCTTGAGCTAGACAATCAATTATAATATGTTTTAACCAATAATG
>NW_018401486.1:834-1004 GCF_002168275.2 Theobroma umbraticum | reverse complement strand
TCATTGAGAAAAAAAGTCCATTTATAGTCACCCATTCTTTCAAAATCGCTTCTACTCGTTTTAAATTGTTTTACAGTCTCATAATTGATTTTAAGTTAAATTGTTTTACATATTTGCTTAAAACAGACTATAATTGAACGTCTATCTCGAGAAACATGAAGAAAAAGACA
>NW_018401486.1:732-824 GCF_002168275.2 Theobroma umbraticum | reverse complement strand
AATAAAGTCCATTTATAGTTGCCAATTCCTTCAAAAACATTATTACTCACTTTAAATAGTGTTATAATCTCATAATTCATTTTAGGTTGAAT
>NW_018401486.1:139-262 GCF_002168275.2 Theobroma umbraticum | reverse complement strand
GAAGAAAAGTCCATTTGTAGTCTCCTATTTCTTTAAAAGCCTTATAAGTCACTTTAAATAGTTTTATAATCTTAAAATTGATTTTTAGTTCAATTGTTTTTACATTATTAGTTAAAATATATT
>NW_018401486.1:0-129 GCF_002168275.2 Theobroma umbraticum | reverse complement strand
TAATCTCATAATTAATTTTGAGTTGAATGTTTTTATATTTTTAGTTAAAACAGACTATAATTGAATGTTTACCTTAAACAACATGAATAAAAATGCATTCATTGGCAAGAAAAGTCCATTTATAGTCAC
>NW_018401485.1:1775-1926 GCF_002168275.2 Theobroma umbraticum | reverse complement strand
CTTATTACTCACTTTAAATGATTTTATATTCTCAAAATTGATTTAAATTTGAATGTTTTGTACTTTTTTGGTTAAAACAGAATAGAATTGAATGTCCACCCCAAGAAACGTAAAGAAGAGAGCATGAATTGGCAAGAGAAGTCCATTTATA
>NW_018401485.1:1410-1635 GCF_002168275.2 Theobroma umbraticum | reverse complement strand
AATTTGAATTCTTTGTACATTTTTGGTTAAACAGACTAGGATTGAATGTCTACCCTGAGAAACGTGATGAAAAAGGTATTCATTGGCAGAAAAAATCCATTTATAGTCACACATACCTTTGAAAGCCTTATTACTCGCTTTAAATGCTTTTATAATCTCAAAATTGATTTAAATTTGAATCTTGTCTACATTTTTGGTTAAAATAGACTAGAATTGAATGTCTAC
>NW_018401485.1:1312-1400 GCF_002168275.2 Theobroma umbraticum | reverse complement strand
ATGAAGAAAAAAGTATTCATTGGCAAGAAAAGTCTATTTACAATCACCCATTTCCTTAAAAACCTTATTAATCACTTTAAATAGTTTT
>NW_018401485.1:1190-1302 GCF_002168275.2 Theobroma umbraticum | reverse complement strand
AATTGATTTCAAGTTCAATTTTTTTTCTTTTCTAGTTAAAACATATTACAATTGAATATCTACCCCAAGAAACATAAAGAAGAGAGCATGAATTGGCAAGAGAAGTCCATTT
>NW_018401485.1:674-834 GCF_002168275.2 Theobroma umbraticum | reverse complement strand
ATAATCTCAAAATTAATTTGAATTTGAATTCTTTGTACATTTTTGGTTAAAACAGACTAGAATTTAATGTCTACCATGAGAAACATGAAGAAAAACGTATTCATTGGCAAGAAAAGTCTATTTATAGTCACCCATTGCTTTAAAAGCCATATTAATCACT
>NW_018401485.1:522-658 GCF_002168275.2 Theobroma umbraticum | reverse complement strand
TCTCAAAATTGATTTGAAGTTCAATTTTTTTACTTTTCTAGTTAAACCATATTATAATTGAACGTTTACCCTAAGAAACGTACAGAAGAGAGCATGAATTGGCAAGAAAAGTCCATTTATAGTCACCCATACCTTC
>NW_018401485.1:351-512 GCF_002168275.2 Theobroma umbraticum | reverse complement strand
TTGCTCACTTTAAATAGTTTTCTAATGCCGTATTTGATTTTAAGTTGAATTTTTTTTATATCTTTTGTTAAATAGACTATAATTGAATGTCTAGCTCGACAAACATTAAGAAAAAGGTATTCATTGGCAAGAGAAGTCCATTTATAGTCACCTATTCCTTC
>NW_018401485.1:0-150 GCF_002168275.2 Theobroma umbraticum | reverse complement strand
ATAATCTCAAAATTAATTTGAATTTGAATTCTTTGTACATTTTTGGTTAAAACATACTAGAATTTAATGTCTACCATGAGAAACATGAAGAAAAACGTATTCATTCGCAAGAAAAGTCTATTTATAGTCACCCATTGCTTTAAAAGCCAT
>NW_018401484.1:2709-3324 GCF_002168275.2 Theobroma umbraticum | reverse complement strand
AAAAAAATTTAATTTTAATAAAAAATAAATATTTAAATTTATATTCTTGAACTATAAATGTTTAACGATATACAAATTTTAATTTTTAAATAAAAATAATAATAATACTAAAAATAATTACAATTCAAAATTGACATAAATAAGCCTTAAAGTAAAAATATAAAAATTGACGTAAAAACTTATAAAAGTGTAATAACTAAATTTTAAATATTAACGTAAGCGTGTGAGAGTTAACATACTATGTTGATTAAGTAAAAAGTTAAATTTTAATGAAAAATAAGCATTTATATTTATATTATCAAGATAAAAGAATGTAACAATATATAAATTTTAAATTTTAAATAAAAATAATAAGGATAAAAATAATTATATTTTAAAATTGACATAAATAAGTCTTAACATAAAACTGTAAAAATTAATGTAAAAACTTATAAAAGTGAAATACCTAAATTTTAAATTTTAACATAAACGTGTGAGAGTTAACGTAAGAAATCAATTAAGTAAAAAAATCTAATTTTAGTAAAAAAAATATTTAAATTTATATTTTCATACTACAAGTGTTTAACGATATACAAATTTTAAATTTTAAATAAAAAATAATAAAGATTAAAATAA
>NW_018401484.1:2476-2699 GCF_002168275.2 Theobroma umbraticum | reverse complement strand
AAATGGACATAGAAAAATCTTGACAAAAAATTATAAGAATTGATATAAAAACTTATAAAGATGAAATAATTTTAAATCTTAACATAAATGTATAAGAGTTAACATAGCAAGTCAATTAGTAAAAAAATTTAATTTTACTGAAAAATAAATATTTAAATTTATATTCTTGGAATAAAAGTATTTAACGATATATAGTTTTAATTTTTAAATAAAAATAATAAGA
>NW_018401484.1:2237-2466 GCF_002168275.2 Theobroma umbraticum | reverse complement strand
TTATAGTTTAAAATTGACATAGATAAGCTTTAACATAAAACTGTAAGAATTAACGTAAAAATTTATAAAGGTGAAATAACTAAATTTTAAATATTAACGTAAATGTGTGAGAATTAACGTAATAAGTTAATTAAGTAAAAAAGTCTAATTTTAATGAAAACTAAGCATTTATGTTTATATTATCAAGCTAAAAGACTGTAACAATATACAAATTTTAATTTTTAAATAA
>NW_018401484.1:2096-2227 GCF_002168275.2 Theobroma umbraticum | reverse complement strand
GATAAAAATAATTATAGTTTAAAATTGACATATATAAGTCTTAACGTAAAACTGTAAGAATTAACGTAAAATCTTATAAAAGTAAAATAACTAAATTTTAAATCTTAACATAAACGTGTGAGAGTTAACGT
>NW_018401484.1:1857-2086 GCF_002168275.2 Theobroma umbraticum | reverse complement strand
TTAAGTAAAAAAATCTAATTTTAGTGAAAAATAAATATTTAAATTTATATTTTAATATTACAAGTATTTAATGATATACAAATTTTAATTTTTAAATAAAAAATAAGAATTAAAATAATTATAGTTTAAAATAAACATAGAAATATCTTGACGTAAAATTAAAAGAATTGAAGTAAAAACTTATAAAGATGAAATAATTAAATTTTAAATCTTAACAAAAATGTATGAG
>NW_018401484.1:1216-1371 GCF_002168275.2 Theobroma umbraticum | reverse complement strand
TTAATTTTTAAATAAAATAATAAAGATAAAAATAATTATAGTATAAAATTGACAAAGATAAATCTTAACGGAAAATTGTAAAAATTGACATAAAATTTATAAAAGTAGAATAACTAAATTTTAAATTTTAATGTAAACGTATGAGAGTTAACGTA
>NW_018401484.1:1122-1206 GCF_002168275.2 Theobroma umbraticum | reverse complement strand
TAAGTAAAAAAAATCTAATTTTAAGAAAAAAAAATATTTAAATATATATTCTTAGACTAAAAGTGTTTAACGATATATAAATTT
>NW_018401484.1:527-1112 GCF_002168275.2 Theobroma umbraticum | reverse complement strand
ATAAAAAATAATAATAAAAATAATTATAGTTCAAAATTGACATAAATAAATCTTGACTTAAAACTGTAACAGTTGACGTAAAAATCTATAAAGATAAAATAATTAAATTTTAAATCTTAATGTAAATATATGAGAGTTAATGTAACAAGTCAATTGAATGAAACAAATTCTAATTTTAGTAAAAAATAAATATTTAAATATATATTCTTCAGCTAAATGTGTTTGACGATATATAAATTTTAATTTTAAAATAATAATAATAATAATAATAATTATACCTCAAAATTGTCATAGATAAATTTTGACGTAAAATTATAAGAATTGATATAAAAACTTATAAAGGTAGAATAACAAAATTTAACGTAATAAGTTAAGTAAGTAAAAAAGTCTAATTTTAATGAAAAAATAGTATTTATATTTATATTATCGAGCTAAAAATATGTAATGATATATAAATTTTAATTTTTAAATACAATAATAAGGATAAAAATAATTATAGTATAAAATGACATAGATAAGTCTTAACGTAAAATTGTAAGAATTGACGTAAAAATTTATAGAAGTAGAATAACTAAATTTTAAATC
>NW_018401484.1:0-517 GCF_002168275.2 Theobroma umbraticum | reverse complement strand
TGTATGAGAGTTAACGTAATAAGTTCATTAAGTGAAAAGAAAATCTAATTTTAATGAAAAATAAATATTTACATTATATTCTCAGAATAAATGTGTTTAACAATATATAAATTTTAGTTTTTGAATAAATAATAATAATAAAAATAATTATAGTTCAAAATTGGTATAGATAAATCTTAACATAAAACTATAACAGTTGACGTAAAAACCTATAAAGGTGAAATAATTAAATTTTAAATCTTAAAGTAAATATGTGAGAGTTAACGTAACAAGTCAATTGAGTAAAAAAATTTTTAATTTTAGTGAAAAATAAATATTTAAATATATATTCTTCGGCTAAATATATTTGACGATATATAAATTTTAATTTTTAAATAAATAATAAAAAAATAATTATAGCTCAAAATTGTCATAGATAAATTTTGACGTACAACTGTAAGAATTGACGTAAAAAATTATAAATGTAGAATAACTAAATTTTAAATATTAACGTAAATGTGTGAGAGTTAACGTAATA
>NW_018401483.1:1100-1219 GCF_002168275.2 Theobroma umbraticum | reverse complement strand
TTTTGAAGGAATGAGAGGCTGTAAATAGACTTTTCTTGCCAATGAATGCTTTTTACTTTATGTTTCTCAAGGCTGACATTCAATTATATTTTGTTTTAATGAAAAATGTAAAAAAATTG
>NW_018401483.1:984-1090 GCF_002168275.2 Theobroma umbraticum | reverse complement strand
TAATTATGAGATTATAAAATCATTTAGAATGTGTAAAAAGGCTGTTGAAGAATTGAAAGGTTGTAAATAGACTTTGTTCTCAATGAATGCTTTTTTCTTCACGGTT
>NW_018401483.1:840-974 GCF_002168275.2 Theobroma umbraticum | reverse complement strand
ACATTCAATTATAGCCTGTTTTAATAAGGCTTTTGAAGGAATGGGTGACTATAAATGGACTATTTTTGCCATTGAATACCTTTGTCTTCATGTTTCTCGAGATAGACAGTCAATTATTGTCTGTTTTAATCAAA
>NW_018401483.1:408-671 GCF_002168275.2 Theobroma umbraticum | reverse complement strand
CAATGAATGCTTTTTTCTTCACTTTTCTCAAGGCAAACATTCAATTATATCCTGTTTTAACGAAAAATGTAAAAATATTACACCTAAAATTAATTATAAGATTATAAAACCATTTAGAATGAGTAAAAAGGCTATTAAAGGAATGGGACGCTATAAATGGACTTTTCTTATTAATGAATGCTTTTTTCTTCAAGTTTGTCAAGGCAGATGTTTAATTATAGTCTGTTTTAATGAAAAATGTAAAAAATTTCAACTTAAAATCA
>NW_018401483.1:0-159 GCF_002168275.2 Theobroma umbraticum | reverse complement strand
TATAAATGGACTTTTCTTGCTAATGAATGTGTTTTTCTTCATGTTTCTTGAGGTTGACATTCAATTATAGTCTGTTTTAATGAAAAATATAAAAAAATTCAACTCAAAATCAGTTATGACATTATAAAACCATTTAAACTGAGTAATAAGGCTTTTGAA
>NW_018401482.1:949-1079 GCF_002168275.2 Theobroma umbraticum | reverse complement strand
TTGAAGGAATGGGTGACTATAAATGGGCTTTTCTTCTCAATGAATAGCTTTTTTAAATGTTTCTTGGAGTAGAAATTCAATTATTATCTTTTTTAATAAAAAATATAAAAAAAATTCAACTTAAAATCAA
>NW_018401482.1:811-939 GCF_002168275.2 Theobroma umbraticum | reverse complement strand
ATAAAACATATTTAAAGCGAGTAATAAGGCTTTTGAAAGATTGGGTGACCATAAAGGGACTTTTCTTGTCAACCAATGTGTTTTTCTTCATGTTTCTCTAAGTAGACATTTAATTATAGTCTGCTTTA
>NW_018401482.1:498-701 GCF_002168275.2 Theobroma umbraticum | reverse complement strand
TTTTGAAGGAATGAGTGACTCTAAATGGACTTTTCTTCTCAATGAATGGCTTTTCTAAATGTTTCTTGGAATATACATTCAATTCTTGTCTATTTCAATGAAAAGTATAAAAAAATTCAATTTAAAATCAATTATTAGTTTATAAAACCATTTAAAGTGAGTAATATGGCTTTTGAAGGAATTGGTGACTATAAATGGACTTT
>NW_018401482.1:241-457 GCF_002168275.2 Theobroma umbraticum | reverse complement strand
AAATATAAAAAAATTTAACTTAAAATTAATTATGAAATTATAAAATAATTTAAAATGAGTAATAACGCTTTCGAAGGAATATGTGACTATGAAGGGACTTTTCTTGCCAACGAATGCATTTTTTTTCACGTTTCTCTAACTAGACATTTAATTATAGTTTACTTTAATAAAAAATGTAAAAAAAAATTAACTTAAAATCAATTATGAGATTATAAA
>NW_018401482.1:0-119 GCF_002168275.2 Theobroma umbraticum | reverse complement strand
TCTTGCCAATGAATACGTTTTCTTCATGTTTCTCAAGGTAAGCATTCAATTATAGTCTGTTTTTTCAAAAAATGTAAAAAAATTCAACTTAAAATTAATTATGAGATTATAAAACAATT
>NW_018401481.1:1872-2256 GCF_002168275.2 Theobroma umbraticum | reverse complement strand
TGAGTTGAATTTTTTTACAATTTTTATTAAAATTGGTTATATTTGAATGTCTACCTTGAGAAATGTTGAGAAAAAGATATCTATTGACAAACAAAGTCCATTTATAGTTACTCATACCTTCAAAAGTCTTGTTACTCACTTTAAATAGTTTTATAACTTCAAAATTGATTTTGACTTGAATTTTTTTATATTTATAGCGAAAACAGATAATAATTGAATGTCTGTCTCGAGGAATGTGAAAAAAAGAATATCCATTAATAAGAAAACTCTATTTATTGTTACTCATGCCTTTAAAAGCCTTATGACTCGCTTTAAATATTTTTATAACCTCATAATTGATTTTAACTTGAATTGTTTTACTTTTTTAGTTAAAACAGATAATAA
>NW_018401481.1:1781-1862 GCF_002168275.2 Theobroma umbraticum | reverse complement strand
ACCTTAGAAAACATGAAGAAAACGATATCCATTGGCAAGAAAAGTCCATTTATAGCCGCCCATGCCTTTAAAAGCATTATT
>NW_018401481.1:1184-1771 GCF_002168275.2 Theobroma umbraticum | reverse complement strand
AATGTTTTTATAATCTCATAATTAATTTTGACTTGATTTTTTTATATTTTTTATTAAAACAGATTATAATTGAATATCTACGTTGAGAAACATGAAAAAAAAGATATTCACTTTCAAGAAAAGTCCATTTATAGTCACCCTTGCCTTCAAAAGCCTTATTACTAGCTTTAAATGTTTTTATAATCTCATAATTCATTTTAAGTTAATTTTTTTTTACATTTTTGGTAAAAACAAATTATAATTGAATGTTGACCTCAAGAAACATGAAGAACAAGATATCCATTGGTAAGAAAAGACTATTTATAGTCACCCATCCCTTCGAATCCGTTATTACTCGCTTTAAATGATTTTTTAATCTCATAATTGATTTTTAAGTTGAATTTTTTTCTATTTTTGGTTAAAACAGATAATAATTGAATGTTTGCCCTAGGAAACATGAAGAAAAAGATATTCATTGATAAGAAAAGTCCATTTATATCCACCCATCCCTTCAAAAACCTTATTACTCGCTTTAAATGTTTTTATAATCTCAAAAAATTGATTTTAAGTTGAATTTTTTTACATTTTTGGTTAAAACAGATAATAAT
>NW_018401481.1:1078-1166 GCF_002168275.2 Theobroma umbraticum | reverse complement strand
AACATGAAGAAAAAGATATCCATTGGCAAGAAAAATCCATTTATAGTCACCCATATCTTCAAAAGCCTTATTACTCGCTTTAAATTTT
>NW_018401481.1:831-1068 GCF_002168275.2 Theobroma umbraticum | reverse complement strand
ATAATTGATTTTAAGTTGAATTTTTTATATATTTTATTAAAACAAATTATAATTGAATGTTTAACTAGTGAAACATGAAGAAAAAGAATTTCATTCGCAAGAAAAGTCCATTGGTAGACACCCATGCCTTCGAAACCCTTTTAAGTCGCTTTACGTGGTTTCACAATCTCATAACTAATTTTGTGTTGAATTTTTTATATTTTTTATTAAAACAGATTATAATTGAATGTCTACCTC
>NW_018401481.1:147-362 GCF_002168275.2 Theobroma umbraticum | reverse complement strand
TCGAAAGCCTTTTTAATCACTTTAATTATTTTTATAATCTCATAATTGATTTTAAGTTGATTTTTTCATATTTTTTATTAAAACAGATTATGATTGAATATCTGCCTCAAGAAACATGAAGGAAACGATATCCATTGACAAGTGAAGTCGATTTATAGTCATCCACGCCTTCAAAAGCCTTATTAGTCGCTCTAAACAGTTTTATAATCTCATAA
>NW_018401481.1:0-137 GCF_002168275.2 Theobroma umbraticum | reverse complement strand
CTTGAATTTTTTTACATTTTTTTAAAACTGATTATAATTGAATGTGTACCTTGAGAAACATGAAGAAAATGATATCCATTGACAAGAAAAGTTGATTTATAGTCACCCATACTGTCGAAAGCCTTGTTACACACTTT
>NW_018401480.1:1172-1298 GCF_002168275.2 Theobroma umbraticum | reverse complement strand
TATCTATTTTAACCAAAAATGTAAAAATATTCAACTTAAAATCAATTATGAGGTCATGCAATCATTTAAAGTAGATAATAAGGCTTTCGAAGGTGAGGGTGACTATAAATGGACTTTTTCTGCCAA
>NW_018401480.1:693-805 GCF_002168275.2 Theobroma umbraticum | reverse complement strand
CTCAAGCGAGTAATAAGGCTGTTGAAGGCATGGGTGACTATAAATGGACTTTTCGTGTCAATGAATGGCTTTCTCTTCATGTTTCTGGAGGATGACATTTAATTATAATCTA
>NW_018401480.1:161-331 GCF_002168275.2 Theobroma umbraticum | reverse complement strand
ATCAATTATGAGATTATAAAACCATTTAAAGTGAGTAATATGGCTTTTGAAGGCATGGGTATCTCTAAATAGGACTTTCTTGCCAATGAATTGCTCTTGCTTCATGTTTTTTGAGGTAGACATTTCATTATTATTTGTTTTAACCAAAAATGAAAAAAATTCAACTTAAG
>NW_018401480.1:0-151 GCF_002168275.2 Theobroma umbraticum | reverse complement strand
AGATTACAAAACCATCTCGAGTGAGTAATAAGGCTGTTGAAGGCGTGGGTGAATATAAATAGACTTTTCTTGCCAATGAATGGCTTTCTCTTCACGATTCTGGAGGATGACATTTAATTATAATCTATTTTAGCAAAAAATGTAAAACAAT
>NW_018401479.1:919-1102 GCF_002168275.2 Theobroma umbraticum | reverse complement strand
AATGAGTGATTATAAATGGACTTTTCTTACCAAAGAATGCTTGTTTTTTCACGTTTCTCAAGGTAGACATTCAATTATAATCTTTTAAGCAAAAATATAAAACAATTCAACCTAAAATCAATTGTGAGTTTATAAAACCATTTAAAGCGAGGAATAAGCCTTTTAAAGGAATGAGTGACTATA
>NW_018401479.1:142-276 GCF_002168275.2 Theobroma umbraticum | reverse complement strand
ATAGACTTTTCTTGTCAATGATTGCTTGTTTCTTCGTGTTTCTCAAGGTAAACAATCAATTTTAATATGTTTTAATTAGTAATGTAAAAAAATTCAACTTAAAATCAATTATGGGATTATAAAACCATTTAAAG
>NW_018401479.1:0-119 GCF_002168275.2 Theobroma umbraticum | reverse complement strand
ATGAGTGACTATAAATGAACTTTTCTTTCCAATGAAGGGCTTTTTTTGAACGTTTCTCCCAGCAGACTTTCAATTATAGTCTGTTTTAACAAAAAATGTAAAAATATTCAACTTAAAAT
>NW_018401478.1:1268-1378 GCF_002168275.2 Theobroma umbraticum | reverse complement strand
TTGGTAAAACAAGTCCATTTATGGTCACACATTCCTTCAAAAGCCTTATTACTTTCATTAAATGGTTTTGTAATCTCATAATTGATTTTAAGTTAAATTTTTTTATATTT
>NW_018401478.1:982-1258 GCF_002168275.2 Theobroma umbraticum | reverse complement strand
CAGATTATAATTGAATGTCTACCTTAGAAAACGTGAAGAAAAAGTCATTCATTAACTAGAAAACTCAATTTATAGTCACCCTTACTTTCGAGAGCTTTATTACTCTCTTTTAATGGTTTTATAATCTCGTAATAGATTTTAAGTTCAATCGTTTTACATTTTTAGTTAAAACAAATTATAATTGATTTTTTACCTTGGGAAACGTGAAGAAAAAGTCATTCATTGACAAAAAAAGTCTACTTATAGTCACCCATTCCTTCAAAACCCTTATTACTC
>NW_018401478.1:803-972 GCF_002168275.2 Theobroma umbraticum | reverse complement strand
ATTTTATAATCTCATAATTGAGTTTAAGTTGAATTGCTTTACATTTTTGGTCAAAATAGATTATAATTGAATCTCTGCCTAAGGAAATGTAAAGAAAAAGCCATTCATTGACCAAAAAGGCCCGTTTATAGTCACTCATGCCTTTAAAAGCCTTATTACTTGCTTTCAA
>NW_018401478.1:257-367 GCF_002168275.2 Theobroma umbraticum | reverse complement strand
TGAAAAATGTAAAAAAAAAAAGGCATTCATTGACAAAAAAAATTCATTTATAATTACCCATTCCTTCAAAAGCCTTATTACTTGCTTTAAATGGTTTTATAATCTGATAA
>NW_018401478.1:95-238 GCF_002168275.2 Theobroma umbraticum | reverse complement strand
TTTTATATTTTTGACTAAAACAGACTATGATAGAATGTCAGTTTTTGAAAATGTGAACAAAAAGGCATTTATTGATGAGAAAACTCCATTTGTGGTCTCCTATTCCTTTCAAAACCTTACTACTCGCTTTAAATGGTTTTATA
>NW_018401478.1:0-85 GCF_002168275.2 Theobroma umbraticum | reverse complement strand
TCATTTTAAATTAAATTTTTTTTATATTTTTGGTTAAAATAGATTATAATTAAATCTACCTCAAGAAACATGAAGAAAAAGCAAT
>NW_018401477.1:1693-1814 GCF_002168275.2 Theobroma umbraticum | reverse complement strand
AGGAGGCACATATGGCTTGACTTGTGGTGGTGTAGATACTTCCTCCTCTTGCTTGATTTTTTCATCCCGAACTTGATTGGTGGAAGTGTTACCTTGATCTACTTTATCTTCATCATCTACC
>NW_018401477.1:1175-1309 GCF_002168275.2 Theobroma umbraticum | reverse complement strand
AATGCCTATCTCCACAAAGCTCACATGCCACAAAAGGACTTTGAAAAACATTAATACCCAAAGTATCAATTTTTTGAGACAAAGCATCTACTTCAGCGGCCAAAGCACTAATAGCCAATTCATAATCACTAGCA
>NW_018401477.1:1070-1165 GCF_002168275.2 Theobroma umbraticum | reverse complement strand
ATTTGAATTAAGACTAATTTGCTTGTTATTAGTACCAGTAAAAATTCTAGAAACAATTCCCCAGCAACGGCGCCAAAAACTTGTCAGTTAAAATT
>NW_018401477.1:519-645 GCF_002168275.2 Theobroma umbraticum | reverse complement strand
ATTTCAATGGGTTGAATTGCTAACCTAGAGTCCTAAATTATTTATAAGGGTCTAGGCTAAAAATTAAGTGTTTAAACAAAGAAAAGATGTCAGTAGGCTCAAAGGGGGAAACTAAGGATAATTTAT
>NW_018401477.1:115-338 GCF_002168275.2 Theobroma umbraticum | reverse complement strand
TCTCCTTAACTAAGTATAACCTAGGATTTCACCTCGAGAGAAAATCAAACAAATTCTAGAACTTAATACATCATTTAAAATTTTGCACTCACATACACGTTTTCTAAATATATATAATAAATCTAAGGAAAAGACATAGTGCTCAAAATGTAGAAATTTAAACCTAATAGTAAAGCTTAGCATGAGAATTTACAGAACACTCAAACAATATTCACATGTTTTG
>NW_018401477.1:0-105 GCF_002168275.2 Theobroma umbraticum | reverse complement strand
ATACGAATATAACTGAGTTCTCATCATTGGATAGGTAAATTAAATGAAACCGGCACAAATAAATCTAGTTGAAATAAAAAAAATTAACAAAAATAAACTAACCTA
>NW_018401476.1:2120-2218 GCF_002168275.2 Theobroma umbraticum | reverse complement strand
AGTAAAATTTTTTAACATTTTTAGTTAAAACAGACTATAATTGAATGTCTGCCTAGAGAAACATGAAGAAAAAGGCATTCATTGGCAAGAGAAGTCTA
>NW_018401476.1:1985-2110 GCF_002168275.2 Theobroma umbraticum | reverse complement strand
CCCATTTCTTTAAAAGCCTTATTACACGTTTTAAATGGTTTTATCATCTCATAATTGATTTTAAGTTGAACGTTTTTACATTTTTGGTTAAAATAGACTGTAATTAAATGCTGCCTCAAGAAACG
>NW_018401476.1:1474-1630 GCF_002168275.2 Theobroma umbraticum | reverse complement strand
CTTATTACTCATATTAAATAGTTTTATAATTTCACAATTGATTTGAAGTTGAATATTTTTACATTTTTGGTTAAAACAAACTACAATTAAATGCTTATCTCAAAAAACGTGTAGAAAAAGTTATTCATTCAGAAAAAAAATCCATTTATAGTCACC
>NW_018401476.1:677-797 GCF_002168275.2 Theobroma umbraticum | reverse complement strand
ATTGAGAAGAAAAGCCCATTTATAGTCACCCATTCCTTCAAAAGCCTTATTGCTTGCTTTAAATTATTTTATAATCTGATAATTGATTTTAAGTTAAATTTTTTAACATTTTTATTAAAA
>NW_018401476.1:309-446 GCF_002168275.2 Theobroma umbraticum | reverse complement strand
TTGAAAAACCAGAAGAAAAAGGCATTCATTGGCAAGAAAAGTCTATTTATAGTCCCGCATTTCTTCAAAACCCTTATTGCACTCTTTAAATTGTTTTATCATCTCATAATTGATTTTAAGTTGAATTTTTTTACATT
>NW_018401476.1:0-136 GCF_002168275.2 Theobroma umbraticum | reverse complement strand
AATCTCATAATTGATTTTAAGTTAAATTTTTTTATATTTTTCATTAAAACAAACATTAATTGAATGCTTTCTTAGAGAAACTTGTGAAAAAAGTCATTCATTGAGAAAAAAGTATATTTATAGTCACCCATTCCTT
>NW_018401475.1:3100-5032 GCF_002168275.2 Theobroma umbraticum | reverse complement strand
AGATGAATCTCACACAGAAGATGGCAAGATGTGCTGATATATTTTCATTTGCTTTTATTTTCTCTTTCTAGGCAAGTAGGAAAGCGTTGGATCCTGTTGCTCCAGTCTATAAGTACTGCCTCATATCGGTATCAAACATCCTAACCACAACATGTCAGTATGAGGTAAAGCGTTCTCCTTATATCAGCATTATTATGATGATGTTGCTCTCCACAAAAACTCTAATCTGCAGACAGTATTTTGTATTGAACATAAATTTGCTTTAATAAGCACCTCTAGATGCAGTCATGGTATAATTTTAATGACAACATTTGTGTGTTTTAGGCCCTCAAGTATGTCAGCTTTCCAGTTCAGACTCTTGCTAAGTGTGCCAAAATGATACCTGTTATGGTAAGTTAATTTTGCATGACTAATTATGAAGGTTTATGCATACTATTTATCCAAATGGTTGTGTAAGTTTTTGGACTAAAGGTCATTGCAAACATCCTTTCTTCCT
Organism: Theobroma umbraticum; assembly: GCF_002168275.2. Taxonomy (NCBI): domain Eukaryota; kingdom Viridiplantae; phylum Streptophyta; class Magnoliopsida; order Malvales; family Malvaceae; genus Theobroma; species Theobroma umbraticum. Next base: position 4,536 of record NW_018401475.1, on the reverse strand, counting down.
AATTTTATGTTGTATGTCTTATATCCTTCCATGAAATATGATGTTGCTCATTGTCTGAGGATGATTTTTTTCAATTTCATCTAATGGATGCCTAACGCTAGTTCATCCCTTCCCCCCCTCTCCCCATATTTCTTATTATCACTTTCAAGTGGCAAAGTTTTCTGACTTCTTTTCTACTTTTGTTTCATACAGATTTGGGGCACTTTCATCATGCAGAAGACATATAAGGGTTTTGACTATCTGGTGGCTTTTCTGGTGACCCTAGGTTGTTCAATATTTATACTGTTTCCGGTAAAATTCTGGTCTTTGTCAACATCACTAATTCCGATTTCATTATTTTCCTTGTGGTCGTTTACGCCTCGGATGCTTTGATGATTCTCAGCATGTCTTCATTTCCATGTACATGATTTGCTTTGGTTTATATAAGAGCTTTATTGGTGGATGGAAGGAGAATAGATATATAAAGTCATGAAGCATTGAACCATGGTATTATAAATAGATATTGGTTCAGCTGCTTTATCTGATGGTTGCTGTCATACGTGATTCATTCTATACATGATGATTTCTTGTTATTTTTAGTGCAGATTAGCTGCTTTAGATTGTGCTATAACTCTAATATTTTTAAACTAATTCTGCCTTCCCCATAGGCAGGAACTGACATTAGTCCTTACAGCAAAGGAAGAGAAAATACTGTTTGGGGCGTTTCCCTGATGCTTGGTTATCTTGGGTATCAATCTGAAACTTATTCCTCTCCCCATAAAGGATATTTTGTATTTGTTCATCCTTTCTGAAATTGGATATTCAAAATATAAAATCATGTATGTACAATGGTAGGTCTAAACTCTCAATTGCTTATTAATTGCTGATATCTGTTATTATTCAAAAAAAAAAATCGATGATATCTGTAGCATTGATTGACTTATATTAGTCAATAACGGCTCCTTCATACAAGGCTACTTTCGACTGAAGTATTTCTTTAGTCTCAATCCAACTAGCATTGCAATTCTGAATGCTTTCAACTTTCAGGGGAAAACGTTTTTGATGCATTAGATGCTCATTTCTTTGTTTCATAGGTTTGATGGCTTCACAAGCACATTTCAAGATAAACTATTCAAAGGCTATGATATGGAAATACACAATCAAATATTCTACACAACATTGTGCTCTTGTGTTCTCAGCTTGACAGGTAAAATTCCTTCTCATGCTCTATTTTAGGAATGATCCTCTGCTTTACCTTTAGGTTTGGTTTGTTTGCTTTTGCTGATTGTGTAAACTTTTCTCTGTTTGGTTTAGGTCTTATATTACAGGGACATTTGCTTCCAGCTATAGATTTTGTTTATCGTCACAATGATTGTTTCTTTGATATTGCATTACTTTCCACTGTAAGTGATATTTTGCTGTCCTGTTGTAAGTTTAATAGCCTCAAACAGACAATG
>NW_018401475.1:1144-3000 GCF_002168275.2 Theobroma umbraticum | reverse complement strand
CCAGCATTAGGAGTAAGATTCTAAACTTCAGCATAACAATCGATATAAAGATTCATTTGAAATGCAGTTCTTGACACAGCTAAAAGCTTCAGCACTAACGACTTTCATTCATGACTTTGGTGGTAATAACATTGATTTAATACAAGGTGAAGAGTTTCGTAAGTCAGACCAATAATACATTGAAAGAACAAGAAGAGAAGAGAAAGCAGTCAAAACAATTAGCACTTGCCATATACAATTGAATTACATCTGTTCCTGACTAATGCAGCTGAGATCATCCATGCTTAAAAGTAACTAGCATTTTTACTTCATGAAACAGCTCCTTTTTACCATTTTCTTTACATCCCAAGCTCACCTGTATAGTCTGCTCTAAATCACAAACCTTGCAGCCTCCCCAGAAGCCTAATGTAAATGTGAAAATGTAAATTAAACGAATGGTTAAGAAGGTTGTAAGGATTGCTAAGTGCATTTCAGTTGCAGAATATAATTAGGAGCAATGCAAAGTGATTACTAAAACGAGGCAAAAGCCACAAGGTAAAGGCATGCAGGAAAGTAATAATTTATGAATGTGGAGAATTCGAGAAACATGAACATATGAGCATACCATGGATGGGTGTTTTAAAATGGAAACATTGCAGACATTGCTCCCACGGTCACAGGACAGGAGAAGCCTCGAATGTGGGATGCTCTTCCAACTCTCTCCAAGAGCTGGTTTGGAAGTCCCTCCCTCACCACCCACTGTATGATTGGTCACCTAGAACAAGATTCCTAATGAATAGCTATTACAAGGAGAAATAGTTATATGGCTAGAAATTACTAGTTGGAAGCAATGGTAGTCAAATTTTAGAATTTTATTGGTCAAGCCATGCTAGCACAGAATTGCTTCAAAAGCAAAACTTACAAGCACCGCAAGATTATGCTGATCTGCAAGCTTTTTCAGCAAATATCCAGCAGACACCATCAAAGCACGCCCTGAATCCATTAAGCTTGAATTAACGACTCCTTATATGCATATTGGCAGTATATGACATGTTCAGTCCTATGAACGAACAAAGAAACACATACAGTAGGCTTTCTAATTATTAACATGGGAAAAAGAAAAAACCATTTGTTTTTCTTTTTTTTTTTTTTGTTCATTTTACTTAAAAAAGAACCTTCTATCTAATTGATCAAGTGTCTCCGCAAATTAGTACATAGTATACCAGAGGAAATAGTGATGCATGTTTATATACCCTGTGAGCTGGTTCCTCCGAGTACAGGGGTGATCAGCAATGAGATTGAATCAATTATTAGCAATCGCATCTGACAGCCTCCTCTGTCCTGAACTGATGATCACTTGATCAATAACACTAGAACATGAAAATCAATCAAAGCATAACAGTGTGGATTCTTCATTTCACTGAAACCTGATATCTCAATTGATATTCTAGCTTATGTAGCAAATCAAACATCTCAAAGATGTCATACACAGAGTGACACAATATGTTGCTCATTACTCGTTGCAGAATTTCGTTTTTGACCTTCAAAATGACAAACAAGCAGAGACCAAAGTGAGTTAGCACCAAAAGAAAAAATGGAAATGTATGGATATAAGATAAAGAAAGGAACTAAGAAATAAATAGAATAATAAGAGTAAATGAAATATTTCACCTGAGAAGATGCAAGCTCATTAGTCTTTCCAAGGAAGTGGGCAATGCGTTGAGGGGAAAAAGAGTTGCCTGTATCTAAGTACACAACAGTGCCCATATGATTACTCGCCGCATTTGATGCAGTTTGTAGGCAAACCTCAACATCACCAAGAATTTGAATCAGCTTTTAAACAGATAAAAACAATGTTTAATGACGAAACAAACAGA
>NW_018401475.1:527-1044 GCF_002168275.2 Theobroma umbraticum | reverse complement strand
AAAAGCTCACTCGAATACCTTACACGTAAATTTTTAGATTAGTTTCACTCTAGCATGATCATTAAAAGGATGGCAGGACTCCTACTTCCAAATTTTCTGTTGTTCATTGGATAAATTGCATGATGAGGGTTAGTTCTCTTCTTCCTGTAAACCCTTCAATCTTTTACTGAAGGCAGGATTCACCATTTTCGACGCATTCGGTACAAAAAGGCCACTTAAAGAATGTTGGCCATAGACAGGTGAAGATAAGGGAGTGAGGTGGGAGAGGGAGATTAATATGCATTTAGATACAACAGCCATTGCAATTGAATGGGCACCGGCACAGCTCACTAAAAACCCAACAGTGCTTGAGAAAGCGAGGCAGGAGATGGAAAAAGTTGTTGGAAACAATAGAATAGTACAATAATCAGACACTGCAAATCTTCCATACATTCAAGCTATCATAAAGGAAACACGTCGGCTTCACCCACCAGTCCCTATGCTCACAAGACAAGACAAGATTGTAATATAAACGGAT
>NW_018401475.1:0-175 GCF_002168275.2 Theobroma umbraticum | reverse complement strand
TTTTTCCCTTCTAATGTTCCATTCTACCTCAAGAGTGTCAAGACCTATAAACCAAATACAACGAATTCTAGTTAAGCATTTCGTGATTACCCACAGACATTCTGAACATTACCACAATTTTGGTCCTAAAAAACCAAAGACCAAACCTAACCATGAATCTCCTCAAAAAACCACA
>NW_018401474.1:1236-1385 GCF_002168275.2 Theobroma umbraticum | reverse complement strand
TAAATAGTTTTATACTCTCATAATTGATTTTAAGTTGAGTTTTTTTACATTTTTGTTTAAAACAGACTATAATTGAAAGCCTACCTGACGAAAGTTATAGAAAAAGCCATTTATTGAGGAGAAAAATCCATTTTTAATCACCCATTCTT
>NW_018401474.1:657-800 GCF_002168275.2 Theobroma umbraticum | reverse complement strand
TATTACTCGCTTTAAATGGGTTTATAATCTCATAATTGATTTTAAGTTGAATTTGTTTATATTGTTGATTAAAACTTACAGTAATTCAGTGTCTACCTTGAGAAACATGAAGAAACAAGCATTCATTGACAAGAAAAGTCCAT
>NW_018401474.1:0-118 GCF_002168275.2 Theobroma umbraticum | reverse complement strand
GTTGAATTTTGTTACATTTTTCTTTAAAACAGACAATAATTGAATGTCTATCTCGAGAAATGTGCCGAAAAAGCTATTGATAGACAAGAAAAGTTCATTTAGAGTCACCCATTCCTTC
>NW_018401473.1:1538-1674 GCF_002168275.2 Theobroma umbraticum | reverse complement strand
TTTATAGTCACCCATTCCTTTAAAAGGTTTATTACTTGCTTTAAATGGTCCATAATTGATTCTAAGTTGAATGTTTTTACATTTTTAGTTAAAATAGACTACAATTGAATGTCAACCTCGAGAAACGTGAAGAAAA
>NW_018401473.1:1388-1522 GCF_002168275.2 Theobroma umbraticum | reverse complement strand
GAAAAGCCCATTTATAGTCTCCTATTCCTTCAGAAGCCTTATTACACTATTTAAATGGATTTCTAATCTAAAAATTGATATTAGGTTCAAGTTTTTTTACATTGTTGGTTAAAACAGATTATAATTGAAGGTCT
>NW_018401473.1:596-736 GCF_002168275.2 Theobroma umbraticum | reverse complement strand
TAAAAGCCTTATTACTCGCTTTAAATGGTTTTATAATCTCATAAAATATTTTAATTTGAATTTTTTAATATTTTTGGTTAAAACAGACTATGATTGATTGCCTACCTCCAGAAACATGAAGAAAAATGCAATCATTAGAA
>NW_018401473.1:152-307 GCF_002168275.2 Theobroma umbraticum | reverse complement strand
TTTTATAATCTTATAATTGATTTTAAGTTGAATTTTTTAATATTTTTAGTTAAAGCTGAGTATAGCTGAATGTCTACCATGAGAAACGTAAAGAAAAAAGCATTCATTAGAAAGAAAAGCCCGTTTATAGTCTCATATTCCTTCAAAAGCCTTAT
>NW_018401473.1:0-142 GCF_002168275.2 Theobroma umbraticum | reverse complement strand
AAATGGATTTCCAATCTTAAAATTGATTTTAGGTTCAAGTTTTTTTAAATTATTTTTTAAAACAGATTATAATTAATTGTCTACCTTGAGAAACGTGAAGAGAAAAGCATTCATTGGCAAGAAAAGCCCATTTATAGTCTCC
>NW_018401472.1:3179-3312 GCF_002168275.2 Theobroma umbraticum | reverse complement strand
ATTCAACTTAAAATCAATTATGAGATTATAAAACTATTTAAAGAGAGCAATAAGCCTTTTGAAGGAATGGGTGACTGTAAATGGACTTTTATTGTCAATGAATGCTTGTTTCTTTACATTTGTTGAGATAGAC
>NW_018401472.1:2878-3038 GCF_002168275.2 Theobroma umbraticum | reverse complement strand
ATGTAAAAAAATTTAACTTAAAATCAATTATGAGATTATAAAATCATTTAAAGCTAGTAATAAGCCTGTTGAAGGAATGGGTGACTCTAAATGGACTTTTCTTCCTAATCAATGGCTTTTTCTACATCTCTCTTGAGGCAGGCTTTCAATTATAGTATGT
>NW_018401472.1:2154-2449 GCF_002168275.2 Theobroma umbraticum | reverse complement strand
AAAACCATTTAAAGCGAGTAATAAGCCTTTTGAGGAAATGGGTGACTATAAATGGGCTTTTCTTCTCAATGAATGGCTTTTTTTGCACGTTTCTATAGGCAAGCATTTAATTATAGTCTGTTTTAACCAACAATATAAAAAAATTTAACTAAAAATTAATTCTGAGATTATAAAATCATTTAAACCGAGTAATAAGGTTTTTGATGAAATGGATGACTATAAATGGACTTTTCTTCTCAATGAATAAGCTTTTTTTACACGTTTTCCAAGGTAGGTATTCAATTATAGCCTATTT
>NW_018401472.1:1904-2057 GCF_002168275.2 Theobroma umbraticum | reverse complement strand
GGAATGAGTTACTATAAATTGACTTTTCTTCACAATGAATGGCTTTTTCTGCACATTTTCCCAGGTAGACAATCAATTATAGTCTGTTTTAACAAAAAATGTAAAAAAATTCAAATTAAAATTAATTATGAGATTATAAAACCGTTTAAAGCG
>NW_018401472.1:1748-1894 GCF_002168275.2 Theobroma umbraticum | reverse complement strand
TTTTTGAAGAAATAGGTGACTCTAAATGGACTTTTTTAATCTATGAATGCTTGTTTCTTTACGTTTCTCGAGATAGACATTCAATTATAGAATGTTTTAATCAAAAATATAAAAAAAATTAACTTAAAATCAATTATGAGATTATA
>NW_018401472.1:1367-1552 GCF_002168275.2 Theobroma umbraticum | reverse complement strand
AATATAAAAAAATTCAGCTTAAAATCAATTATGAGATTATAAAACCATTTAAATTGAATAATAAGGCTTTTGAAGGAATGTGCGTGCTTATAAATGGACTTTTTATCTCAATGAAAAGGCTTCTTTTGCATGTTTCCCAAGGCAGGTATTCAATTATAGTCTATTTTAATAAAAAATATAAAAAA
>NW_018401472.1:1071-1225 GCF_002168275.2 Theobroma umbraticum | reverse complement strand
AATGTAAAACAATTGAACTTAAAATCAATTATAAGATTATAAAACTATTTAAAGTAAGGAATAAGCCTTTTAAAGGAATGGGTGACTGTAAATGGACTTCTCTTGTCAATGAATGCTTGTTTCTTCACCTTTCTTGAGGTAGACATTCAATTAT
>NW_018401472.1:484-681 GCF_002168275.2 Theobroma umbraticum | reverse complement strand
TATAAAACCGTTTAAAGTGAGTAATAAGCCTTTTGAAGGAATGAGTGACTATAATTGGACTTTTCTTCTTAATGAATGGCTTTTTTTATATGTTTGTCGAAGCAGGCATTTAATTATAGTATGTTTTAACCAAAAATATTAAAAAATTCAACTAAAAATCAATTATAAGATTATAAAACTATTTAAACCGAGTAATA
>NW_018401472.1:107-279 GCF_002168275.2 Theobroma umbraticum | reverse complement strand
TATGAGATTATAAAACCATTAAAAGCGGGTAATAAGCTTTTTGAAGGAATGAGTTACTATAAATGGTCTTTTCTTATCAATAAATGGGCTTTTCTGCATGTTTCTCGAGGTAGACAATCAATAATAGTCTGTTTTAACAAAAAATATAAAAACAATTCAACTTAAAATCAAT
>NW_018401472.1:0-97 GCF_002168275.2 Theobroma umbraticum | reverse complement strand
TAAAACCGTTTAAAGTGAGTAATAAGCTTTTTGAAGGAATAGGTGACTCTAAATAGACTTTTTTCATCTATGAGTGCTTATTTCTTTATGTTTCTCA
>NW_018401471.1:1537-1648 GCF_002168275.2 Theobroma umbraticum | reverse complement strand
GATTATAATTGAATGTCTACCTTAGGAAATGTGAAGAAAAAGATATTCATTGGCTGAAATAGTCCATTTACATTCGCCTATGCCTTCAAAAGCCTTATTGCTCATTTTAAA
>NW_018401471.1:1047-1322 GCF_002168275.2 Theobroma umbraticum | reverse complement strand
TTATATTTTTTATTAAAATGGATTATAATTGAAGTTTACCTCCAGAAACGTGAAGAAAACGATATTCATTACCAAGAAAAGAATATTTATAGTCACCTATACCTTCAAAAGCCTTATTACTTAGTTTAAATGGCTTTATCATCTCATAATTAACTTTAAGTTGTATTGTTTTTCATTTTTTGTGAAAACAAATTAATATTGAATGTTTACCTCGAGAACCATGAAGAGAAAGCCATTCATTGGTGAGAAAAGTCCATTTATACTCCCTCATGCCT
>NW_018401471.1:536-737 GCF_002168275.2 Theobroma umbraticum | reverse complement strand
AAAGCCTTATTACTCGCTTTAAATGGTTTTATAATCTCATAAATGACTTTAAGTTGAACTATTTTTTATTTTTGGCTATAATAAACTATAATTAAACATTTAGCTCAAGAAACATGAAGAAAAAGCTATTCATTCGAAAGAAAAGTTCATTTATAGTCACCCATGGCTTCAAAAGCATTATTACTCGCTTTAAATAGTTTT
>NW_018401471.1:0-229 GCF_002168275.2 Theobroma umbraticum | reverse complement strand
TTCGTACTCACTTTAAATATTTTTATAATTTCATAATTAATTTTGAGTTAAATTTTTTTTGCATTTTTAGTAAAAACAGATGATAATTGAATGTCTGTCTCAGAAAACATGAAGAAAAAGATATCCATTAGTAAGAAAAGTTCATTTATAGTTACCAATGCCTTCAAAAGCCTTTTTACACGCTTTAAATGATTTTCTAATCGCATAATTAATTTGAAAATGATTTTTT
>NW_018401470.1:1333-1447 GCF_002168275.2 Theobroma umbraticum | reverse complement strand
TTTTTTACATTTTTCTTTAAAACAGACAATAATTGAATGTTTATCTTGAAAAACATGCAAAAAAAGTCATTGATTGAGAAGAAAAGTCCATTTATAGTCACCCATTCCTTTAAA
>NW_018401470.1:1134-1312 GCF_002168275.2 Theobroma umbraticum | reverse complement strand
GGTTTTATAATCTTATAATTGATTTTAAGTTGAATTTTTTTACATTTTTCATTAGAACATACTATAATTGAATGTCTATCTCGTGAAACATGAAGAAACAAGCATTCTTTTACAAGAAAAGTCCATTAAAAGTCACCCATTCTTTCAAAAACTTATTATTTGCTTTAAACGGTTTTAT
>NW_018401470.1:867-1034 GCF_002168275.2 Theobroma umbraticum | reverse complement strand
AAAACAGGCCATAATAGAATACCTGCCTTACGAAACACACAGAAAAAGCCTGTTTATTGAGAAGAAAAGTCCATTGATAGTCATCCATTTCGTCAAAAAGCTTATTACTCGGTTTAAATGGTTTTATAATCTCATAATTAATTTGAGGTTGAATCTTTTTACATTTT
>NW_018401470.1:537-735 GCF_002168275.2 Theobroma umbraticum | reverse complement strand
TTATTACCCGCTTTAAATAGTTTTATAATCTCATAATTGAATTTAAGTTGAATTGTTTTGCATTTTTTGCTCAAATAGACTATAATTGAATACCTGCATTACGAAACATACTAAAAAAGCCTGTTCATAAGAAAAAAAGTAAATTTATAGTCACCCATTCATTCAAAAGCCTTATTACTCGCTTTAAACGGTTTTATA
>NW_018401470.1:0-128 GCF_002168275.2 Theobroma umbraticum | reverse complement strand
AGTCTGCCTCAGCAAAGGTGTAGAAAAAGCCATTCGTTGAGAAGAAAAATCCATATTTAGTCACCCATTCTTTCGAAAGCCTTATTACCCAAATTAAATGGTTTTATAATCTCATAATTGAATGTCTA
>NW_018401469.1:1226-1350 GCF_002168275.2 Theobroma umbraticum | reverse complement strand
TTTAAATTGAATGTTTTTACATTTTTGATCAAATTAGACTATAATTGAATGTCTTTCTTGGGAAACATGCAAAAAATCTATTTATTTAGAGAAAAAGTCCATTTATAGTCACTCATTCCTTCAA
>NW_018401469.1:637-868 GCF_002168275.2 Theobroma umbraticum | reverse complement strand
AAGTCCATTTATAGTCACTCATTCCTTTAAAAGCCATATTACTCGCTTTAAATAATTTCGTAATCTAGTAATTAATTTTAAGTTGATTGTTTTTGCATTTTTCGTTAAAACATACTATAGTTGAACATCTACCTCGAGAAATGTGAAGAGAAAGGCAATCACTGACAAAACAAATCCATTTATAGTCACCCATTCCTTTAAAAGCCTTATTACTCGCTTTAAACGGTTTTA
>NW_018401469.1:191-523 GCF_002168275.2 Theobroma umbraticum | reverse complement strand
AAATGGTTTTATAATCTCATAATTGATTTCAAGTTGAATTTTTTTGTATTTTTTTTTAAAACAGACTATAATTGAATGTCCACCTCAAGAAACATGAAGAAACAAGCATTCATTGGCAGGATAAGTCAATTTATAGCCACCTACTCCTTCAAAAGCCTTATTACTCGCTTTAAATAGTTTTATAATCTAAATATTAGTTTTAGGGTTCAAGTTTTATTACATTATTGGTTAAAAAAAATTATAATTGAATGTCTAGCTTAAGTAACGTAAAGAAAAATCTATTCATAGTGAAGAAAAGTCCATTTATAGTCACTCATTCCTTCAAAAGCCTT
>NW_018401469.1:0-131 GCF_002168275.2 Theobroma umbraticum | reverse complement strand
TTGACAAGAAAAGTCCATTTATAGTCTCATATTCGTTCAAAAGCCTTATTACTCTCTTTAAATTATTTTATAATCTTATAATTGATTTTGAGTTGAATTTTTTTACTTTTTTAGTTAAAACAGACTATAAT
>NW_018401468.1:1034-1161 GCF_002168275.2 Theobroma umbraticum | reverse complement strand
ATGGCTTTTTCTGCACGTTTCCTGAGGTAGATAATCAATTATAGTCTGTTTTAATAAAAAATATAAAAAAGTTCAACTTGAAGTTAATTATGAGATTATAAAACTATTTAAAGCGAGTAATAAGCCT
>NW_018401468.1:703-891 GCF_002168275.2 Theobroma umbraticum | reverse complement strand
AAGGAATGGGTGACTCTAAATGGACTTTTCTTGCCAATGAGTGCTTGTTTCTTCACATTTCTTGAGATAGACATTCAATTATAGTATGTTTTAATTAAAAATGTAAAAAATTCAACTTAAAATCAATTACTAGTTTATAAAACTATTTAAAGTGAGTAATAAGCCTTTCGAAGGAATGGGTGACTATA
>NW_018401468.1:385-541 GCF_002168275.2 Theobroma umbraticum | reverse complement strand
TAAAATCAGTTAAACTGAGTAATAAGGCTTTCGAAAGAATGGGTAACTAAAAATAAATTTTTCTTCTTATTGAATGACTTTTTCTACACTTTTCCTGAGGCGGGCTTTCAATTATAGTCTGTTTTAAAGAAAAATATAAAAAAATTTAACTTAAAA
>NW_018401468.1:0-163 GCF_002168275.2 Theobroma umbraticum | reverse complement strand
GAAGGAATAAGTGACTATAAATGGACTTTTCTTCTCACTAAATGACTTTTTTGCTTGTTTCTCGAGGTAAACAATCAATTATAGTCTGTTTTAAAAACAAATGTAAAAGCATTTAACTTAAAATCAATTATGAGATTATAAAACTATTTAAAGCTAGTAATAA
>NW_018401467.1:1031-1155 GCF_002168275.2 Theobroma umbraticum | reverse complement strand
ACTTAAAATCAATTTTGAGATTATAAAACCATTTAAAGCGAGTAACAAGGCTTTCAAAGGAACAAGTGATGATAAATAGACTTTTCTTGCCAATAAATATCTTTTTCTTCATATTTCTCAAGGC
>NW_018401467.1:586-712 GCF_002168275.2 Theobroma umbraticum | reverse complement strand
ATTCAACTTAAAATCAATAATCAGATTATAAAGCCATTTAAAGTGAGTAGTAAGGCTTTTGAAGGAATGGGTGAATAATAATGGACTTTTTTTGCTAATGAATGACTTTTTCTTCTTGTTTGTAGG
>NW_018401467.1:209-373 GCF_002168275.2 Theobroma umbraticum | reverse complement strand
ATAAAAAAATACAACTTAAAATCAATTTTGAGATTATAAAACCATTTAAAACGAATGATAAGGCTTTTGAAGGCACATGTGACGATAAATGGACTTTTTTTTATCAACGAATGTCTTTTTGCTCATGTTTCTCAAGGCAGACATTCAATTATAATCTATTTTAA
>NW_018401467.1:0-184 GCF_002168275.2 Theobroma umbraticum | reverse complement strand
AAAATCAGTTACGAGATTATAAACCATTTAAAGTGAGTAATGAGGGTTTCGAAGGCATGGGTGACCATAAATGCACTTTTATTGCAAATAAATGACTTTTTTTTCACATTTTTCAAGGCAAACATTCAAGTATAGTCTGTTTTTAACCAAAAATGTAAAAAAATTCAACTTAAAATCTATTATG
>NW_018401466.1:1989-2082 GCF_002168275.2 Theobroma umbraticum | reverse complement strand
TTATAGTCACCCATTCCTTCAAAAGCATTATTACTCGCTTTAAATTGTTTTATACTTTGATAATTGATTTTAAGTTGATTTTTTTACATTTTT
>NW_018401466.1:1785-1979 GCF_002168275.2 Theobroma umbraticum | reverse complement strand
GACTATAATTGAATGTCTACCTCGAGAAACATGAACAAAAAGAAATTATTGGCAGGAAAAGTCCATTTATAGTGACCCATTCTTTCAAAAGCCGTATTACTTGTTTTAAATGATTTTAGAATCTCATAATTGATTTTAAATAAAATTTTTTTATATTTTTGGTTAAAACAGACTATAATTGAATGTCTACCTTG
>NW_018401466.1:1653-1775 GCF_002168275.2 Theobroma umbraticum | reverse complement strand
AGAAACAAGCATTCATTGGCAAGAAAATTTTTTTTATAGTCTTCTATTCCTTCAAAAGCCTTATTGCTCACTTCAAATGGTTTTATAATCTCAAAATTGAGTTTAGGTTCAATTTTTTTTAC
>NW_018401466.1:1530-1643 GCF_002168275.2 Theobroma umbraticum | reverse complement strand
AAAACAGATTATAATTGAATGTCTAGATCTAGAAACATGAAGAAAAAGATATTCATTGGGAAGACAAGTCCATTTATAGTCACCCATTCCTTCAAAAGGCTTATTACTCGCTT
>NW_018401466.1:1053-1300 GCF_002168275.2 Theobroma umbraticum | reverse complement strand
GTATTTTTGGTTAAAACAGACAATAATTAAATGTCTATCTCGAGAAACGTCAAGAAAAAGGCATTCACTAGCAAAAAAAATCTGTTTATAGTTACCCATTCCTTCAAAGGCCTTATTACTTTCTTTAAGTGGTTTTGTAATCTCATAATTCATTTTAAGTTGAATTTTTTAACATTTTTGGTTAAAGCATACTATAATTAAATGTCTGCCTCAGGAAACATGCAGAAAAAGCCATTCATTGAGAAGA
>NW_018401466.1:867-1043 GCF_002168275.2 Theobroma umbraticum | reverse complement strand
TGTAGTCACTCATTCCTTCAAAAGTATTATTACTCGCTTTAAATTATTTTATAATCAAATAATTGATTTAAGGTTAAATTTTTTTACATTTTTGGTTAAAAAAGACTTTCATTGAATGTTGACCTTAAGAAACATGAACAAAAAGACATTCATTGACAAGAAAAGTCCATTTATAG
>NW_018401466.1:670-857 GCF_002168275.2 Theobroma umbraticum | reverse complement strand
CTTCAAAAGTCTTATTACTTACTTTAAGTGGTTTTATAATCTCATAATTTATTTTAAAGTGATTTTTTTTTCATTTTTGATTCAAATAGATTATAATTGAATGTCTGCCTCAAGAAATGTGAAGAAAAAGGTATTTACTAGTAAAAAAAGTATATTTATAGTCACCCATTCCTTCAAAGGCCTTATT
>NW_018401466.1:128-660 GCF_002168275.2 Theobroma umbraticum | reverse complement strand
AATAGTTTTATAATCTCATAATTGAATTTAAGTTGAATTTTTGTATATTTTTAGTTAAAACAGGTTATAATTGAATGTCTACCCGAAGAAACATGAACAAAAAAGCATTCATTGGCAAAAAAAGTTCGTTTATAGTCACTCATTCCTTCAAAACACTTATTACTCGCTTTAAATGGCTTTATAATCGCATAATTGATTTTAAGTTGAATTTTTTACACTTTGGTTTAAAACAGATAATAATTGAATGTCTACCTAGAGAAAAGTGAAGAAAAAGGCATTCACTAGCAAAAAAAATCAGTTTATTGTCACCCATTCCTTTAAAGGCCTTATTACTTTCTTTAAGTGGTTTTATAATCTCATAATTGATTTTAAGTAGAACTTTTTTATATTTTGGTTAAAACAAACTATTATTGAATGTCTACGCATAGAAAAGCAAACAAAAAGCATTCATTGGCAAGAAAAGTCCATTCATAGTCACCCATTCCATCAAAAGGCTTATTACTTGTTTTAAATAGTTTTATAATCTCATAAT
>NW_018401466.1:0-118 GCF_002168275.2 Theobroma umbraticum | reverse complement strand
TTGAATTTTTTTATATTTTTCATTAAAACAAACTATAATTGAAATCCTGGCTAAAGAAAGGTGTAGAAAAAGCCATTCATTGAGAAGAAAAGTCCATTTATAGCCACTCATTCCTTCA
>NW_018401465.1:1250-1368 GCF_002168275.2 Theobroma umbraticum | reverse complement strand
TTTATATTTTTTGTTAAAACAGACTATAATTGAATATCTGCCTAGAGAAACGTGCAAAAAAAGTTAGTGATTGGGAAGAAAAGTTCATTTATAGTCATTCATTCCTTTAAAGGCTTAT
>NW_018401465.1:1105-1240 GCF_002168275.2 Theobroma umbraticum | reverse complement strand
AAATGATTTTATAATCTCATAATTGATTTTCAATTGAATTTTTTTACATTTTTGATGAAAACATACTATAATTGAAAGTCCACCTCGAGAAACGTGAAGAAACAAGCATTCTTTGACAAGAAAAGTTCATTTAGA
>NW_018401465.1:683-820 GCF_002168275.2 Theobroma umbraticum | reverse complement strand
TAATCTCATAATTGATTTTAAGTTGAATTTTTTAATATTTTTTGTTAAAACAGATCTGCCTTGAGAAACGTGCAAAAAAAGTCAGTGATTGGGAAGAAAAGTTCATTTATAGTCATTCATTCCTTTAAAGGCTTATT
>NW_018401465.1:214-352 GCF_002168275.2 Theobroma umbraticum | reverse complement strand
TTTAAGTTGAATTTTTTTATATTTTTTGTTAAAACAGATTATAATTGAATGTCTGCCTAGAGAAACGTGTAAAAAAAGTCATTAATTGGGAAGAAAAGTTCATTTATAGTCACTCATTCCTTTAAAGGCTTATTACTC
>NW_018401465.1:0-110 GCF_002168275.2 Theobroma umbraticum | reverse complement strand
AAAGAAACAAGCATTCATTGACAAGAAAAGCCCATTTAGAGTCACCCATTCCTTGAAAAGGCTTAGTACTGGCTTTAAATAGTTTTATAATCTTATAATTGATTTTAAGT
>NW_018401464.1:1439-1551 GCF_002168275.2 Theobroma umbraticum | reverse complement strand
GAATTATGAGATTATAAAGCCATTTAAAGCGAGTAATAAGCCTTTCGAAGGATTGGTAACTATAAATGGGCTTTTCTTGCAAATGAATGGGCTTTTCTTCACGTTTTCCAAG
>NW_018401464.1:1011-1191 GCF_002168275.2 Theobroma umbraticum | reverse complement strand
ATTCATCATAAAATCAATTATGAGGTTGTAAAACCATTTAAAGCGAGTAATAAGACTTTTGAATGCTTAGGTGACTATAAATAGGTTTCTCTTACAAATGAATAAATTTGTCTTCATGTTTCCCAAGGAAAACACTCAATTGTAATATGTTTTAATGAAAAATGTAAAAAAATTCAACCT
>NW_018401464.1:902-1001 GCF_002168275.2 Theobroma umbraticum | reverse complement strand
ATGAGATTATAAAACTATTTAAAGTGAGTAATAAGGCTTTTAATGGCATGAGTGACTATAAATAGGCTTTTCTTCTCAATCAATGGCTTTTTCTTCAAG
>NW_018401464.1:662-892 GCF_002168275.2 Theobroma umbraticum | reverse complement strand
TAGACAATCAATTATAATTTATTGTAATCAAAAATGTAAAAATATTCAAATTAAAATCGATTATGCGATTACAAAATCATTTAAAGCGAGTAGTATGGCATTTGAGTGAATGAGTGAATATAAATAGACTTTTCTCGCCAATGAATGCCTTTTTCTTTACTTTTTCTAAGGCAGATATTCAATTATAATCCGTTTTAACCAAAAATATAAAAAAAATTCAACTTAAAATC
>NW_018401464.1:483-632 GCF_002168275.2 Theobroma umbraticum | reverse complement strand
AGTAATAAGGCTTTTGAAGGCTTGAGAGACTATAAATAGACTTTTGTTCTCAATGAATGACTTTTTCTTCACATTTTTTAAGGCAAACATTCAATTATAATCTGTTTCAACGAAAAATATAAAAAAATTTAACTTAAAATGAATTATGA
>NW_018401464.1:338-473 GCF_002168275.2 Theobroma umbraticum | reverse complement strand
CCATTTAAAGCGAGTAATAAGGCTTTCGAAGGATTTGGTAACTATAAATGGGCTCTTCTTGCAAATGAATGGGCTTTTCTTCATGTTTTCCAAGACAAACAATCAATTGTAATCTATTTTAACCAAAAATGTAAA
>NW_018401464.1:126-328 GCF_002168275.2 Theobroma umbraticum | reverse complement strand
TTAAAATTAATTATGAGATGATAAAACTATTTTAAGCAAGTAATAAGGTTTTTGAAGATATGGGTGACTATAAATGGGATTTTCGTATCAATCAATGGCTTTCCCTTCATGTGTCTCAAAACAGATAGTCAATTATAATCTGTTTTAACCAAAATTATAAAAAAATTCATCATAAAATCAATTATGAGGATGTAAAACCATT
>NW_018401464.1:0-116 GCF_002168275.2 Theobroma umbraticum | reverse complement strand
AATAAGGCTTTTGAAGGCTTAGGTGACTATAAATAGGCTTTTCTTCCAAATGAATGAGTTTGTATTCATGTTTCCCGAGCTAAACACTCAATTGTAATCTGTTTGAATGAAAAATT
>NW_018401463.1:1388-1510 GCF_002168275.2 Theobroma umbraticum | reverse complement strand
AATTATGAGATTATAGAACTATTTAAAGCGAGTAATAAACCTTTTGAAGAATGGATGGCTATAAATACACTTTTCTTCTCAATGAATGGCTTTTTCTACCTGTTTCTCAAGGTAGGCATTCG
>NW_018401463.1:775-905 GCF_002168275.2 Theobroma umbraticum | reverse complement strand
TTTAACAAAAAATGTAAAAAAATTTAACTTAAAATCAATTATGAAATTATGAAATAATTTAAAGCGAGTAGTAAGACTTTTGTAGGAATTGGTCACTATAAATGGACTTTTCTTCTTAATGAATGGCTTT
>NW_018401463.1:160-244 GCF_002168275.2 Theobroma umbraticum | reverse complement strand
TATAGTCTATTTTAACAAAAAATGTAAAAAATTTTAACTTAAAATTAATTATGAAATTATCAAACAATTTTAAGCGAGTAGTAA
>NW_018401463.1:0-150 GCF_002168275.2 Theobroma umbraticum | reverse complement strand
GAAATTGGTCACTATAAATGGACATTTCTTATTAATGAATAACTTTTCCTACACGTTTTCTAATACAGACATTCAATTATAAGCTGTTTTAACCAATAATATAAAAAAAATTAACTTAAAATCAATTATAAGAATATAAAACTATTTAAA
>NW_018401462.1:931-1046 GCF_002168275.2 Theobroma umbraticum | reverse complement strand
AATGTGAAGAAAAAGATATGCATGGGCAAGAAAAGTCTTTTTATAGTCACCCATGTCTTCAAAAGCCTTATTACTCGCTTGAAATAGTTTTTTAATCTCATAATTAGTTTTAAGT
>NW_018401462.1:791-902 GCF_002168275.2 Theobroma umbraticum | reverse complement strand
GATTATAATTGATTGTTTGCCTCAAAAAATGTAAAGAAATGATATCCATTGACACCTATGCCTTCGAAAGCCTTATTACTTGCCTTAAATGCTTTTATAACCTCATAATTG
>NW_018401462.1:210-429 GCF_002168275.2 Theobroma umbraticum | reverse complement strand
TAAGAAAAGTCCGTTTATACTAACCCATGCCTTCGAAAGCCTTATTACTCGCTCTAAATAGTTTTGTAAACTCATAATTTGTTTTAAGTTAAATTTTTTTATTATTTTTTTAAAATAGATTATAATTGAATGCCTGCCTCGAGAAACATAAAGAAAAAGATATCCAGTAGTAAGAAAAGTCCATTTATAGTCACCTATTCCTTCGAAAGCCTTATTACT
>NW_018401462.1:0-120 GCF_002168275.2 Theobroma umbraticum | reverse complement strand
TCGAGAAACGTAAAGAAAAGATATCCATTGGCAAGAAAAGTTCATTTATAGTCCTCCATTCCTTTGAAAGCCTTATTACTCACATTAAATGATTTCATAACCTCATAATTGATTTTAAGT
>NW_018401461.1:2296-2394 GCF_002168275.2 Theobroma umbraticum | reverse complement strand
TAGAAAAACTCATTTATTTGAAAGAAAAGTCTATTTATAGTCTCTTATTCCTTCTAAAGCCTTATTAGACGCTTTAAATGGTTTTATAATCTCATAAT
>NW_018401461.1:1818-2286 GCF_002168275.2 Theobroma umbraticum | reverse complement strand
TTAACTTTTTTACATTTTTTGTTAAAACAGACTGCAATTGAATGCTTGCTTTAGGAAACGTGTTAGAAAACCCATTTATTTGAAAAAAAATCCATTTACAGTCTTTGATTCGTTCAAAAGCCTTATTACTTGCTTTAAACGATTTTATAAACTTATAATTGATTTTTAGTTGATTTTTTTATATTTTTGATTAAAATAGACTATAAATGAATATTTACCTCCAGAAACGAGAACAAAAATGAATTCATTTGCAAAGAAATTCTATTTATAGTCACCAATTCCTGCAAAAACCTTATTACTCACTTTAAATGATTTTATAATCTCAAAATTGATTTTCAATTCAATTTTTTTTACTTTCTTAATTAAAGCATGTTATAATTGAATGTCTACCTCATAAAACGTGAACAAAAAGGTATTCATTGGTAAGAAAAGTCTATTTATAGTCACCTATTCCTTTAAAAGCCTTAT
>NW_018401461.1:1104-1808 GCF_002168275.2 Theobroma umbraticum | reverse complement strand
AAATGGTTTTATAATCTCAAAATTGATTTTAAGTTTAATTTTTTTTATTTTTTTGATTAAAACAGATTATAATTGAATTTTTACGTCAAGAAACATGAAGAAAAAGGCATTCATTGGTAAGAAAAGTCTATTTATAGTTTTTTATTCCTTCAAAAGCCTTATTACTTGCTTTAAATGATTTTATAGTCTTAAAATTGATTTTAAGTTTAATTTTTTATATTTTTTGTTAAAAAAGACTATAATTGAATGCTTGGCTTGGAAAAAGTGTAAACAAACTAATTTTTTGGAAGAAAAGTTCATTTATAGTCTCTCATTCCTTCAAAGGCCGAATTAATCGCTCTAAATGGTTTTATAATCTCATAATTGATTTTAAGTTCAATTGTTTTTGTTTTTCATTAAAACAAACTATAATTGAACACTTGCCTTAGTAAACGTCTAGAAAAACCCATTTATTTGGAAGAAAAGTATATTTATAGTCTCTCATTCCTTCAAAAACCTTATTACTCGCTCTAAATGGTCGTATAATCTCATAATTGATTTTAAGTTGAATTGTTTTTATTTTTTATTAAAACATACTATAATTGAATGCCTGCCTTGGGGAATGTGTGGAAAAACCCATTTATTTGGAAAAAAGTGCATTTATAGTTTCTCATTCCTTCAAAAGCCTTATTAGTTGCTTTAAATGGTTTTATAATCTCATAATT
>NW_018401461.1:936-1091 GCF_002168275.2 Theobroma umbraticum | reverse complement strand
ATTTTTTACATTTTTCACTAAAATAGACTATAATTGAATGCTTGCCTTGGGAAACATATAGAAAAACCCATTTATTTAAAAGAAAAGTCCATTTATAGTCTCCAATCCTTCAAAAGCCTTATTACTCACTTTAAATGGTTTTATTTTCTCAAAAT
>NW_018401461.1:684-926 GCF_002168275.2 Theobroma umbraticum | reverse complement strand
TTCAATTTTTTTTTCATTTTTTGTTCAAACAAACTATAATTGAATGTCTACCTCGGGAAACATGTAGAAAAATTTATTTATTTGGATGAAAAGTCCATTTAAAGTTTCCCATTCTTTCAAAAATTTTATTACTTGCTTTAAATAGTTTAATAATCTCATAATTGATTTTAAGTTCAATATTTTTTACTTCTTTGATTAAATAGATTATAATTGAATATCTACATTGAGAAATGTGAAGAAAA
>NW_018401461.1:332-533 GCF_002168275.2 Theobroma umbraticum | reverse complement strand
AAAAGCCTTATTACTCACTTTAAATGGTTTTATTATCTCAAAATTGATTTTAAGCTCAATTTCTTTTTGTATTTTAGGTTAAAACATATTATAGTTGAATGTCTACCCTATGAGACATGAAGATAAAGGCATTTATTGGCAAGAAAAGTCCATTTATAGTCACCTACTACTTCAAAAACCTTATTACTCGCTTTAAATGGT
>NW_018401461.1:219-322 GCF_002168275.2 Theobroma umbraticum | reverse complement strand
CATAATTAATTTTAAGTTCAATTATTTTTACTTTTTAAGTTTAAACAGATTATAATTGAATGTCTATGTCTAGAAACGTTAATAAAAAGGCAGTCATAGGCAA
>NW_018401461.1:0-187 GCF_002168275.2 Theobroma umbraticum | reverse complement strand
AATGGTTTTATAACCTCATAATTGATTTTAAGTTGAATTTTTTGCATTTCTCATAAAAACAGACTATAATTAAATACTTGCCTTGAAAAATTTGTAAACAACCTATTTACTTGGAAGAAAAGTCCATTTATATTCTCTCATTCCTTCAAAAGTCTTATTACTCGCTTTAAATGGTTTTATAATCTCA
>NW_018401460.1:2653-2770 GCF_002168275.2 Theobroma umbraticum | reverse complement strand
TTCAACTTAAAATCAATTATGAGATTAGAAAACCATTTAAAGTGAGCGAGAAGTCTTTTGAAGGAATGGGTTACTATAAATGGACTTTTCTTGCCAATGAATGCTCTTTTCTTCATG
>NW_018401460.1:2509-2643 GCF_002168275.2 Theobroma umbraticum | reverse complement strand
TAAACATTCAATTATTGTCTATTTTAATCAAAAATGTAAAAAACCTCAATTTAAAATCAATTATTAGATTATAAAACTATTAAAAGTAAGTAATAAGGCTTTTGAAGGAATGAGAGGCTGTAAATAGACTTTTC
>NW_018401460.1:2075-2221 GCF_002168275.2 Theobroma umbraticum | reverse complement strand
ATTAAAGGACTGGAAGGCTATAAATGGACTTTTGTTATCAATGAATGCTTTTTTCTTCATGATTCATAAGGCAGGCATTCAATTATAGCCTATTTTAACAAAAAATATAAAAACATTTAACTTAAAATCAATTATGAGACTAGAAA
>NW_018401460.1:1904-2062 GCF_002168275.2 Theobroma umbraticum | reverse complement strand
AGTAATAAGGCTTTTGAAGGAATGGGTGACTATAAATAGACTGTTCTTGCCAATAAATACTTTTGTCTGCACGTTTCTCAAGATAGACAGTCAATTATTGTTTGTTTAATCAAAAATATAAAAAAAATTTAACTTAAAATCAATTATTAGATTATAAA
>NW_018401460.1:1786-1881 GCF_002168275.2 Theobroma umbraticum | reverse complement strand
CCTTTGAAGGAATGAGAGGCTATAAATGGACTTTTCTTGCCAATGAATGCTTTTCTCTTCAGTTTTCTCAAGGCAGACATTCAATTATAGTCTGT
>NW_018401460.1:1554-1776 GCF_002168275.2 Theobroma umbraticum | reverse complement strand
AATATAAAAAAATTAAACTTAAATTTAATTATGATATTATGAAATTATTTAGAACGGGTAAAAAGGCTATTAAAGGAATGAGAGGCTATAAATGGACTTTTGTTGTCAATGAATGCTTTTTTCTTCATGATTGTCAAGGAAAGCATTCAATTATAGTTTGTTTTAATGAAAAAATGTAAAAAAATTCAACTTAAAATGAATTATGAGATTACAAAACCATTC
>NW_018401460.1:1255-1378 GCF_002168275.2 Theobroma umbraticum | reverse complement strand
TATGAGATTAGAAAACTATTTAAAGTGAGTAATAAGGCTTTTGAAGGAGTGGGAAGATATAAATAGACATTTCTTGCTAATGAATGCTATTTTCTTCACATTTCTTGAAATAGACATTCAATT
>NW_018401460.1:1030-1178 GCF_002168275.2 Theobroma umbraticum | reverse complement strand
AGGATTGGGAGGCTATATATGAACTTTTCTTGCCAATGAATGCTCTTTTCTTCAGGTTTCTTATGTTTGACATTCAATTACAGTCTGTTTAATGAAAAGTGTAAAAAAATTTAACTTAAAATCAATTATGAGATTAGAAAACCATTTA
>NW_018401460.1:812-932 GCF_002168275.2 Theobroma umbraticum | reverse complement strand
ATTATAGTCTGTTTTAATGAAAAATGTAAAAAAAATCAACTTAAAATTAATTATTAGATTAAAAACCATTTAAAGTAAGTAATAAGGCTTTCGAAGGAATGGGAGGCTGTAAATAGACTT
>NW_018401460.1:511-637 GCF_002168275.2 Theobroma umbraticum | reverse complement strand
AGAGGCTATAAATAGACTTTTGTTGTCAATGAATGCTTTTTCCTTCAGGATTTGTAAGGCAGGCATTCAATTATAGTGTGTTTTAACAAAAAATGTTAAAAAATTCAACTTAAAATTAATTATGAG
>NW_018401460.1:104-186 GCF_002168275.2 Theobroma umbraticum | reverse complement strand
TCAATTATGAGATTATAAAACCATTTAGAATGAGTAAAAAGGCTGTTGAAGAACATGAAGGCTATAAATAGACTTTTGTTAT
>NW_018401460.1:0-94 GCF_002168275.2 Theobroma umbraticum | reverse complement strand
TTTTTTCTTCACGATTCGAAAGGTAGGCATTCAATTATAGTCTGTTTTAACAAAAAAATCTAAAAAAATTCAATTTAAAATCAATTATGATTCA
>NW_018401459.1:2134-2253 GCF_002168275.2 Theobroma umbraticum | reverse complement strand
CTTCCAATCTCCAGAATAGTTGTTTCCTGCTGCCTCCTCAAAATCTCTAGAAAAGGTCCTTTAACTAGGCTCCAAATAACCTAATTTTCAAAATCCCGTCAACTTCTTTTATTTTTGGA
>NW_018401459.1:1631-2069 GCF_002168275.2 Theobroma umbraticum | reverse complement strand
TGCAGCACTGAGCTCTCTAGAAATTTGTATGTCTGCTTCCTTTCATCAATGCTGCAACCTTGTTCTCCCAATGCGGTGGCAGTCTATCAACTTCAAACAAGAGTTTCACCCTTACATGTTCCGAACTGGGCAAAGTGGTAAAAGTAAAAGTTTTAGCCCTGTCTCTTAATTTCCAATGGATCAAGAATCACATCAACTGAACTTCTGGATTGAAAGATATGCTCCAAATACCGTATCATATTTAGTCCTTACGTACTGTTGCAGTGCACCAACTTTGACAAACATTTTGACCATGATCCAATTAGAACTGGGTGAATTGATAAAATAAAACATTGTAGTCCTTCTTTTTAGGATTCTAGTGGTCCAAGAATCACCTCATTTTCAGTTGTTAATTTCATCACTATTCTATTGACCTTGGAAGTTTTTTTTTCCATTTAC
>NW_018401459.1:965-1394 GCF_002168275.2 Theobroma umbraticum | reverse complement strand
ATGTGAATTTACTTTCTTGACTAACAGAAATTTTGTCACCATTTTTGGAAAATTTTGTTGATGGACTGTTGACGTTTGAAATAACCATTTTCTACGAAAATTTTGTTAAGATTTTCTATCGATACTTCTATCAGTAGCTTCTATATTGATATATATATTCCATTGGTAGTCTTCACACTAATTGCTTTTATTGCATGCCAAACAAACATCTATCGAGTACCGACAAAATAGCCTTTGTCAGTGTTTTATGGAAAAATTACACAGATGCTATCTATTGAAAAGCCATTGATAATCAATCAGAATTTATTGATAGGGTATTACCAACAAAAACATTTATGTTGCTGAATCTTTAATTTCTTGCAATGAATGTCATTTATCTCTATAGCTACTTTAACTGCAATCACAACATGCAATATAATGATCACAACA
>NW_018401459.1:453-625 GCF_002168275.2 Theobroma umbraticum | reverse complement strand
CTTCTACTTGGAATCAATGTGCCTTCGTTCAAACTCTAGAGGTTATCATTAGATACGGGGACGCATGTTATAGGGAAGTCAAAATTGACACATTTGATCATTAATCTTCTGGAAAATAAAGGTATTCAGTGGCGTGAAGAGAATTGTTCTAGTCAAGCTTGATGGACATAGG
>NW_018401459.1:176-305 GCF_002168275.2 Theobroma umbraticum | reverse complement strand
TAACAACAGGTATCAGATGTTCATATGTATATTGAAAACTTTTTTATGTTGGTGTAGGCTTCTTGAAGATTAAGATTCCTTGTTCCTATATGTTAACTTTAGCTAAGTCATGTATCTGACTCAATTCTT
>NW_018401459.1:0-153 GCF_002168275.2 Theobroma umbraticum | reverse complement strand
GATTGTAAATTCCAAAAAAATAAAAATCAATTTGTAAACTTCATTTATATATATATGTAAAAAATTTTCAACAGTAATCTTGATTGGCATTATGAGGAGTAATTTATATCACTTAAATAATTCATAAACTATTTTTCATATCACCTAAATAAT
>NW_018401458.1:2062-2198 GCF_002168275.2 Theobroma umbraticum | reverse complement strand
TACGTTTCTCAAGGTAGACATTCAATTATAGTCTGTTCAACTAAATATGTAAAAAAAATTCAAACTAAAATCAATTATGGCATTACAAAACCATTTAAAGCGAGTAATAAGGTTTTTAAAGGTATGGGTGACTATA
>NW_018401458.1:1635-1781 GCF_002168275.2 Theobroma umbraticum | reverse complement strand
CAAGGTAGACATTCAATTATAGTCTGTTCAACCAAATATGTAAAACAAATTCAAACTAAAATCAATTATGGTATTACAAAACCATTTAATGCCAATAATAAGGCTTTTAAAGGTATGGGTTACTATAAATGGACTTGTCTTACCAA
>NW_018401458.1:1316-1479 GCF_002168275.2 Theobroma umbraticum | reverse complement strand
AGGAATGGGTGACTATAAATGGACTTTTCTTACCAATGAATGCCGTTTTCTTTACATTTCTCAAGATAGGCATTTAATTATTGTCTTTTTAACCAAAAATAGAAAATCAATTGAACTTAAAATCAATTATGGCATTACAAAATTATTTAAAGCGAATAATAAG
>NW_018401458.1:1020-1223 GCF_002168275.2 Theobroma umbraticum | reverse complement strand
AAAAATGTACAAAGAATTCAAATTTAAATCAATTTTGAGAATATAAAAAATTTAAAGTGAGTAATAAGGCTTTTGAAGGAATGGGTGAATATAAATGATTTTTCTTGCCAATGAATGCATTTTTCTATATGTTTCTCGAGGTAGACATCCAATTATAGTCTGTTTAAACCAAAAATGTAGAAAAATTCAACTTAAAATAAATT
>NW_018401458.1:0-703 GCF_002168275.2 Theobroma umbraticum | reverse complement strand
TAACCAGAAAAGCAAAAAAATTTGATCTTAAAATCAATTTTGAGATTATAAAACCGTTTAAAGTGATTAATAAGGCTTTTGAAGCAATGGGTGACTATAAATAGACTTTTCTTGCCAATGAATACTTTTTTCTTCATGTTTCCATGGTAGACATTCAATTCTATTCTATTTTAACTAAAAATGTATAAAACATTCAAATTTAAATTAATTTTGAGATTATAAAACTATTTAAACTAAGTAATAAGGCTCTCGAAGGAATGGGTGACTATAAATGGACTTTTATTGCCAATGAATGCCTTTTTCTCTATGTTTCTTGAGGTAAATATTCAGTTGTAGTCTGTTTAATCAAAAATATAGAAATAATTTAACTTAAAATTAATTACGGTATTAGAAAATCATTTAAAGCGAGTTATAATGCTTTTGAAGGTATGGGTGACTATAAATGGACTTTTCTTCCCAATAAATGCATTTTTCTTCATGATTCTCATGGTAGACATTCAATTCTAGCCTATTTTAACAAAAAATGTTCAATGAAATCAAATTTAAATCAATTTTGAGATTAGAAAATAATTTAAAGTCAGTAATAAGGCTTTTGAAGGAATAGGTGACTATAAATCGACTTTTATTGCCAATGACTGTCTTTTTTTTAATGTTTCTAGAGATAAACATTCAATTATAGTCTGTTTCACTAAAAATGTAAGAA
>NW_018401457.1:0-1113 GCF_002168275.2 Theobroma umbraticum | reverse complement strand
ACTTAAAATCAATTATGAGATTATAAAACTATTTAAAGAGAGTAATAAAGTTTTCGAAGGCTTGAGTGACTATAAGTGGACATTTTATGCTAATGGATGAGTTTTGCTTCACGTTTCACAAGGCAGATATTCAATTATAATATATTTTAATTAAAATTATAAAAAAATTTAACTTAAAATCAATTATGGGATTATAAAAGCGATTTAAAACGAGTAATAAGGCTTTCGAAGGCTTGGGTGACTATAAATGCGCTTTTCTTGTGAATGAAAGGGTTTTTCTTCATGTTTCTTGAGATAAACATTTAATTACAATCTATTTTAACAAAAAATATAAAACAATTCAACTTAAAATCATTTATGAGATTGTAAAACCATTTAAAGCGAGTAATACGGCTTTTGAAGATATGAGTGACTATAAATAGACTTTTCTTATCAATGAACGGCTTTTTCTTCATGTTTCTCAAGGCAGATAGTCAATTATAATCTATTTTATTGAGAAATATAAAAAATTCAACATAAAATCAATTATGAGATTGTAGAACCATTTAAAGCAAGTAATAAGGCTATCGAAGGCATGGGTGACTATAAATAGACTTTTTTTTATCAAGAAATGGCTTTATCTTCATGTTTCTATGACAAACATTCAATTATAACATGTTTTAACTAAAAATGTAAAAAGATTCAACTTAAAATCAATTATGAGATTACAAAAACATTTAAAGTGATTAATAAGGCTTTTGAGGGGATGGGTGACTATAAATGGACCTTGCTTGTCAATGAATGGCTTTTTTTTCATATTTTCTAAGGTAGACAATCAATTATAATCTTTTTAAACCAGAAATATAAAAAATTTCAACTTTAAATCAATTATGAGATTATAAAATCATTTAAAGCGAGTAATAAAACTTTCGAAGGCCTGAGTGACTATAGGTGGATTTTTTATGCCAATGGATGGCTTTTGGTTCACGTTTCTTAAGGCAGACATTTAATTATAATATATTTTAATTACAAATGTAAAAAAATTTAACTTAAAATCAATTATGTGATTATAAAAGCAAATTAAAACGAGTAATAAGGCTTTCGAAGGCTTGGGTGACTATAAATGGGCTTTTC
>NW_018401456.1:6238-9185 GCF_002168275.2 Theobroma umbraticum | reverse complement strand
AAAGTCCATTTCTAGTCTCTTATTCCTTCAAAAGCCTTATTACTCGCTTTAAATGGCTTTATACTCTCATAATTGACTTTAAGTGAATTTTTTTTTATTTTTGGTCAAAACAGATTATATTTGAATGTCTACCTTAAGAAACATGAAGAAAAAGCTATTCATTGTTGAGAAAAGTCCATTTATTCTCGCCCATACCTTCAAAAGCCTTATTACTTGCTGTAATAGTTTTTATATTCGCATAATTAATTTTAAAGTAGAATTTTTTTTACATTATTTATTAAAACAGATTATAATTGAATGTCTACTTCAAGAAACGTGCAGAAAATGATATTTATTGGTAAGAAAAGTCCATTTATAGCCACCTATACCTTCAGAAGTCTTTTTACTCGCTTTAAATAGATTTATAATCTCATAATTGATTTGAAGTTGATGTTTTTTATAGTTTTGATTAAAACAGATTTTAATTGAATGTTTACCTCAAGAAACGAAAAGAAAAAGTTATTCATTGGTGACAAAAAGTCCATTTATATTCGCCTATCCTGTCAAAAGCCTTATTTCTCGCTTTAAATGAGCTAATAATCTCATACTTGACTTAAGTTGAATTTTTTATCATTTTTGGTTAAAAGAAATTATAATGAAATGTCTACTTCAAGAAACATAAAGAAAAAGCTATTCATTGGTGAGAAAAGTCCATGTATACTCACCCATGCCATCAAAAGCCTTATTACTTACTTTAATTGTTTTTATAATCTCGTACTTTATTTTATGTTGAATTTTTTTGTATTTTTTATTAAAACAGATTATAACTGAATGTCTACCTTGAGAAACGTGTAAAAAAAGATATTTATTGATAAAAAAAGTCCATTTGTATTCACCTATGCCTTTAAAAGCCTTATTAGTCGCTTTAAATGGCTTTATAATCTCATAATTGATTTGAAGCTAAAGTTTTTACATTTTTTATTAAAACATATTATAATTGAATGTTTACCTCGAGAAACGTAAAGAAAAAATTATTCATTGGCAAAAAAAGTTCATTTATAGTCACCTATACATTCGAAAGCCCTATTACTCCCCATAAATGGTTTTATAATCTCATAATTGATTTGAAGTTAAATTTTTTTATATTTTTTATTAAAACAGATTATAATTGAATGTCTACCTCAGGAAATATGAAGAAAAAGTTATTTATTGGCAAGAAAAGTCTTTTTATAGTCACCTATGCCTTCAAAAACCTTACTACTCGCTTTAAATGGCTTTATAATCTCATAATTGACTTTAAGTTATTTTGTTTTGTTTTTGGTCAAAACAAATTATAATTGAATTTATACCTCAAGAAACGTGAAGAAAAAATCATTCATTGGTGAGAAAAGTTCATGTGTACTCACCCATGCCTTCAAAAGCCTTATTACTTGCTTTAATAGTTCTTATAATCTCGTACTTGATTTTATGTTGAATTTTTTCATAGTTTTTATTAAAATAGATTATAACTGAATGTCTACTCGAGAAACCTGTAGAAAAAGATATTCATTTACAAGAAAAGTTCATTTTATAGTCACCTATGCCTTCAAAAACCTTATACTCACTTTAAATGGTTTTATAATCTCATAATTGACTTTAAGTTGAATTTTTTTTTATTTTTGGTTAAAGCAGATTATAATTAAATCTCTACCTCGAGAAACATGAAGAAAAAGCCATTCATTGGTAAGAAAAGTTCATTTATAGTTACCCATGATTTCAAAAGCCTTGTTACTCGCTTTGAATAGTTTTATAATCTCATAATTGCATTGAAGTGAAATTTTTTTACATTTTTTGTTAAAATAGATTATAATCGAATGTCTACCTCTGAAAATATGGAGAAAAAGTTATTCATTGGCAAGAAAAGTTCATTTATATTCACATATGCCTTCAAAAGTCTTACTATTCGCTTTAATTGCATTTATAATCTTATAACTGACTTTAAGTTGATTTTTTTTATTTTTGGTTAAAAAAATTATAATTAAATGTCTACCTCGAGAAACTTGTAGAAAAAGCTACTTATTGGTGAGAAGAGTCTATTTATACTCATCCATACCTTCGAAAGCCTTATTACTTGCTTTAATTATTTTTTATAATCTCATATTTGATTTTATGTTGAATTTTTTTATATTTTTTATTAAAATAGATTATAACTGAATGTCTACCTCGGAAAACATAAAGAAAAAGTTATTCATTGGCAAGAAAAAATCCATTTATAGTCACCTATACATTTGGAAGCCCTAATACTTGTTTTAAATGGTTTTATAATCTCATAATTGATTTGAAGTTGAAATTTTCATATTTTTTATTAAAATAGATTATAATTGAATGTCTACCTCGGGAAACGTAAAGAAAAAGTTATTCATTGGCAAAAAAAATCCATTTATAGTCACCTATATATTTAGAAGCCTTATTACTCGCTTTAAATGGTTTTATAATCTCATAATTGATCCGAAGTTGAAGTTTTTACATTTTTTTTAAAACATATTATAATTAAATGTCTACCTCAGGAAATGTAAAGAAAAAGTTATTCATTGGCAAAACAAGTCCATTTATAATCACCTATGTATTCGGAAGCCCTATTACTCACTTTAAATGATTTTATAATCTCATAATTGATTTGAAGTTAAAATTTTTACATTTTTTATTAAAACGGCTTATAATTGAATGTCTACCTCAGGAAACGTAAAGAAAAAGTTAATTATTGATAAAACAAGTCTATTTATACTCGCTCATACCTTCGTAAGCTTTATTACTTGCTTTAATTATTTTTATATTCTCATTATTGATTTTAAAGTTAAGTTTTTCTATATTTTTTATTAAAACAGATTATAATTGAATGTCCATCTCGAGAAACATGCAAAAAAAGATATTCATTGGCATGAAAAGTCCATTTATAGTCACCAATGCTTCAAAAGCCTTATTACTCACT
>NW_018401456.1:2947-6228 GCF_002168275.2 Theobroma umbraticum | reverse complement strand
TTATAATCTTATAATTGACTTTAGGTTGAATTTTTTTTCATTTCTGGTTAAAATAGATTATAATTGAATGTTTAACTCGAGAAACGTGAAGAAAAAGTTATTCATTGGCAGGAAAAGTCTACTTATAGTCACGTATGCCTTCAAAAGCCTTATTACTCACTTTAAGTGGCTTTATAATCTCATGATTGACTTTAAGTTATTCTTTTTTTTCAATTTTGGTAAAAACAGATTATATTTGAATGTCTACCATAACAAATATAAAGAAAAAGCCATTCATTGGTGAGAAAAGTCTATTTATACTCACCGATGCCTTCGAAAGCCTTATTACTTGCTTTAATTATTTTTATAATCTCATACTTGATTTTAAGTTAAATTGTTTTATATTTTTTATTAAAATATATTATAATTGAAAGTTTACCTTAAGAAACGTGTAGAAAAAGATATTATTCGGCAAGAAAACTCCATTCATTGTCACCTATGCCTTCGAAAGCTTTATTACTCGCTTTAAATAGTTTTATAATCTCAAAATTGATTTGAAGTCAAATTTTTTATATTTTTTATTAAAACAGATTATAATTGAATGTTTACCTTGAAAAACGTAAAGAAAAAGTTATTCACTCTCAAGAAAAGTCCATTTATAGTCACCTATACTTTCAAAAGTCTTATTAGTCGCTTTAAATGGCTTTATAATCTCATAATTGACTTTAAGTTAACTTTTTTTCATTTTTGGTCAAAACAGATTATATTTGAATGTCTACCTTGAGAAACGTGAAGAAAAAGCCATTCATTGTCGAGAAAAGTCCATTTATACTCCTCGTCCATGCTTTCGAAAGCCTTATTACTTGCTGTAATTATTTTTATATTTTCATAATTGATTTTAAAGTAAAATTTTTTTATATTGTTTATTAAAATAGATTATAATTGAATGTCTACTTTGAGAAATGTGTAGAAAATTATATTCATTGGCAAGAAAAGTCCATTTATTGTTACCTATGCCTTCGAAAGCCTTATTACTCACTTTAAATAGTTTTATAATCTCATAATTGATTTGAAGTTGATGTTTTTTATAGTTTTTATTAAAACAGATTATAATTGAATGTCTACCTTAGGAAACATAAAGAAAAAGTTATTCATTGGCAACAAAGTTACCTATGCCTTTAAAATCCTTATTACTCGCTTTAAATGGGCTAATAATCTCATACTTGACTTTAAGTTGAATTTTTTGACATTTTTGGTTAAAATAGATTATAATTAAATGTCTACCTTGAGAAATATGAAGAAAAAGCCATTCATTGGTAAGAAAAGTCCATGTATACTCACCCATGCCTTCAAATGTCTTATTACTTGCTTTAATTGTTTTTATAATATCAAACTTGATTTTATATTGAATTTTTTTATATTTTTTATTAAAATAGATTATAACTGAATGTTTACCTTGAGAAATATGCAAAAAAAGATATTCATTGGCAAAAAAAGTCCATTTATAGTAACCTATGTCTTCAAAATCCTTATTACTCCCTTTAAATGGCTTTATAATCTCATAATTGATTTGAAGTTGAATTTTTTTACATTTTTTATTAAAAGAAATTATAATTGAATGTCTACCTCAGGAAAGATGAAGAAAAAGTTATTCATTTGCAAGAAAAGTCCTTTTATAGTCACCTATGCCTTCAAAAGCCTTATTACTCGCGTTAAATGGCTTTATAATCTCCTAATTGGCTTTAAGTTAAATTTTTTTCATTTTTGGTAAAATCGAATCATAATTGAATGTATACCTCGAGAAATGTGAAGAAAAAGCTATTCATTGGTGAGAAAAGTTCATGTGTACTCACTCATACCTTCAAAAGCCTTATTACTTACTTTAATAGTCCTTATAATCTCGTACTTGATTTTATGTTGAATTTTTTTATAGTTTTTATTAAAACAGATTATAACTGAATGGCTACCTCGAGAAACCTATAGTAAAAGATATTCATTGACAAGAAAAGTCCATTTTATAGTCACCTATGCCTTCAAAAGCCTTATACTCACTTTAAATGGTTTTATAATCTCATAATTGACTTTAAGTTGAATTTGTTTTTCATTCTTGGTTAAAATAGATTATAATTAAATCTCTGCCTTGAGAAATATTAAGAAAAAGCCATTCATTGACAAGAAAAGTCCATTTATAGTTACCCATGATTTCAAAAGTCTTGTTACTCGCTTTGAATAGTTTTATAATCTCATAATTGAGTTGAAGTAGAATTTTTTTACATTTTTTGTAAAAACAGATTATAATCGAATGTCTACCTCTGGAAACGTGAAGAAAAAATTATTCATTAGCAAGAAAAGTTCATTTATATTCACCAATGCCTTCAAAAGTCTTACTACTCGCTTTAATTGGTTTTATAATATCATAATTGACTTTAAGTTGAATTTTTTTTATTTTTGGTTAAAACAAATTATAATTAAACGTCTACCTCAAGAAACATGTAGAAAAAGCCATTCATTGGTAAGAAAAGTCCATTTATACAGACCCATGCCTTCGAAAGCCTTATTACTTGCCTTAATTAGTTTTTGTATTCTCATATTTGATTTTTTTTATTTTTTATTAAAACAGATTATAACTGAATGTCTACATTGACAAACATGAAGAAAGAGATATTCCTTGATAAGAAAAGCCAATTTATAGTCGCCTATGCTTTCAAAAGCCTTATTACTCGCTTTAAATGGTTTTATAATCTCATAATTGACTTTAAGTTGAATTTTTTTTCCATTTTTAGTTAAAACAGATTATAATTAAATGTTCATCTTGAGAAACATGAAGAAAAAGCCATTCATGGGTGAGAATAGTCCATTTATGCTCAACCATACCTTCAAAAGCCTTATTACTTGCTTTAATTATTTTTGTAATCTCGTACTTGATTTTATGCTGAATTTGTTTTATATTTTTAGTTAAAACAGTTTATAACTAAATGTTTCCCTTGAGAAATGTGCAGAAAAAGATATTTATTGACAAGAAAAGTCCATTTATAGTCACCTATACCTTCAAAAATCTTATTACTGGCTTTAAATGGCTTTATAATCTCATAATTGACTTTAAGTTTTTTTTTTTTTTTTGGTCACAACATATTATAATTGAATGTCTACCTTGAGAAACGTGAAGAAAAAGCTATTCATTGGTGAGAATAGTCTATTTATACTCGCCTATGCCTTTAAAAGTCTTATTACTTACTTTAATTGTTTTTAGATTCTCATAATTGATTTTAAATTTGAAATTTTTTTACATTTTTTACTAAAAC
>NW_018401456.1:532-2809 GCF_002168275.2 Theobroma umbraticum | reverse complement strand
TTTAAATGGTTTTATAATCTCATAAATGATTTGAAGTTGAAGTTTTTACATTTTTTAAAAAACAGATTGTAATTGAATGTGTACCTCAGAAAACGTAAAGAAAAAGTTATTCATTGGTAAAAAAAGCCCATTTATACTCACCCATGACTTCGAAAGCCTTTTTACTTGCTTTAATCATTTTTATATTCTCATTATTGATTTTGAAGTTGACTTTTTTATATTTTTTATTAAAACAGATTATAATTGAATGTCTACCTTGAGAAATGTGCAAAAAAAGATATTCATTGGTTAGAAAAGTCCATTTATAATCACCTATTCCTTCAAAAGCCTTATTACACGCTTTAAATGGTTTTATAATCTCATAATTGATTTGAAGTTGAATTTTTTTATATTTTCTATTGAAACATATTATAATTGAATGTCTACCTCAAAAAACGTAAAGAAAAAGTTTTTTATTAGTAAGAAAAGTCCATTTATAATCACCTATGCCTTCAAAAGTCTTATTACTCGCTTTAAATGATTTTATAATCTCATAATTGACGTTAAGTTGAATTTGTTTTTTCATTTTTTGTTAAAACATATTATAATTAAATGTTTACTTCAAGAAACATGAAGACCAAGGCATTCATTAGCAAGAAACTCCACTTATAGTCACCCACACCTTCCAAAGCTGTATTACTCGCTTTATATGGTTTTATAATCTCATAATTGACTTTAAGTTGAATTTTTTTTCACTTTTGGTTAAAACAGACTATAATTGAATATCTACCTCTAGAAATATGAAAAAAAAGCTATTCATTCATAAGAAAAGTTCATTTATACTCATCCATGCCTTCAAAAGCCTTATTACTTGCTTCAATTATTTTTGTAATCTCGTACTTGATTTTATGTTAAATTGTTTTTGTATTTTTTATCAAAACAGATTATAACTGAATGTCTACCTCAAGAAACATGCAGAAAGAGATATTCATTGATAAAAAAAGTCCATTTATAGTCATCTATGCCTTCAAAAGCCTTATTACTCGCTCTAAATGGCTTTATAATCTCATAATTGATTTGAAGTTAAATTTTTTTACATTTTTTATTAAAATAGATTCTAATTGAATGTTTATCTTCAGAAACATGAGGACCAAGATATTCATTACCTCGAAAAAGTCCATTTATAGTCACCTATGCCTTCAAAAGCCTTATTACTCGCTTTAAATGGTTTTATAATCTCATAATTGACTTAAGTTATTTTGTTTTTATTTTTAGTCCAAACAGATTATAATTAAATGTCTACCTTGAGAAACATGAAGAAAAAGCCATTCATTGGCAGAAAATATCCATTTATAGTCACCCATGGCTTCAAAAGCCTTATTACTCGCTTTAAATGGTTTTATAATCTCATAATTGATTTGAAGTTGAAGTTTTTTACATTTTTATTCAAATAGATTGTAATTGTATATCTATCTTGGGAAATGTAAAGAAAAAGATATTCATTGCCACGAAAAAGTCCATTTATAGTCATCTATGTCTTCAAAAGCCTTATTACTATCTTTAAATGATTTTATCATCTCATAATTGACTTTGAGTAGAATTTTTTTTCATTTATAGTGAAAACAGATTATAATTAAATATCTACCTCAAGAAATGTCAAGAACAAGTCATTCATTGACAAGAAAAGTCCATTTATAGTCACTCATGCCTTCAAAAGCCCTATTACTCGTTTTAAATAGTTTTATAACCTCATAATTGATTTGAAGTTGATTTTTTTTACATTTTTTATGAAAACATATCATAATTGAATGTCTATCTCAGGAAACATGCATAAAAAGTTATTCATCTGCAAGAAAAGTCCTTTTATAGTCACTTGTGCCTTCAAAAGCCTTATTATTCGCCTTAAATGGTTTTATAATCTTATAATTGAGTTTAAGTTGAGTTTTTTTTATTTTTAGTTAAATTAGATTATAATTAAATGGCTACCTCGAGAAACATGAAGAAAAAGCCATTCAGTGGTGAGAAAAGTCAATTTATACTTACTCATACCTTCGAAAGCCCTATTACTTGCTTTAGTTGTTTTTATAATCTCATAATTGATTTTCTGTTGAATTTTTTATATTTTTTATTAAAACATATTATAATTGAATGTTTACTTCAAGAAACGTGAAGAAAAAGTTATTCAGTGGTAAGCAAAGTCCATTTATAGTCACTTATGCCTTTGAAAACTTTATTACTCGCTTTAAATAGTTTTATAATTTAAAATTGAATTGTTTTACATTTTTTATTAAAACAGAT
>NW_018401456.1:424-522 GCF_002168275.2 Theobroma umbraticum | reverse complement strand
TGTCTACCTCAAGAAACGTGAAGAAAAAGTTATTCATTAGCAGAAAAAGTCAATTTATAGTCACCTATGCCTTGGAAAGCCTTATTACTCGCTTTAAA
>NW_018401456.1:148-414 GCF_002168275.2 Theobroma umbraticum | reverse complement strand
ATCTCGTAATTGACTTTAAGTTGAACTTTTTTTCATTTTTAGTCCAAACAGATTATAATTGAACGTCTACCTTAAGAAACATCAAGAAAAAGGTATTTATTGGTAAGAAAGTCCATTTATAGTCACCCATGTCTTCAAAAGCCTTACTACTTGGTTTAAATGGTTTTATAACTCCATAGTTGATTTTAAGTTAAATGTTTTTATATTTTTATTAAAATAGAATATAATTGAATGTCTACATCAAGAAACGTGTAGAAAAAGATATT
>NW_018401456.1:0-138 GCF_002168275.2 Theobroma umbraticum | reverse complement strand
AAAAGTCCATTTATAGTCACCTATACCTTTAGAAGCCTTATTTCTCGCTTTAAATGGTTTTATAATCTCATAATTGATTAAATGTTGAATTTTTTTACATTTCTTATTAAAACAGATTATAATTGAATGTCTACCTTG
>NW_018401455.1:1988-4091 GCF_002168275.2 Theobroma umbraticum | reverse complement strand
TATAATCTGATTTAACAAAAAATAAAAAAAATTCAACTTAAAGTCAATTATAGGATTATAAAACCATTTAAAGCGAGTAATAAGGCTTTTGAAGGCATAGGTGACTATAAATGAACTTTTGTTGCCAATGAATAACTATTTCTTCATGTTGCTAGAGGTAAACATTCAATTATAATATGTTTTAATAAAAAATATAAAACAATTTAACTTCAAATCAATTATGAGATTATAAAGCTATTTAAAGCCAGTAATAAGGCTTTTGAATGCATGCGTGACTATAAATGGACTTTTCTTACTAATGAATGACTTTTTCTTCACGTTTCTTGAGGTAGACATTCAATTATAATCTGTTTTAACCAAAAATGAAAAAAAATTTAACTTAAAGTCAATTATGAGATTATAAAACCATTGAAAGCGAGTAATAAGGCTTTCGAAGGCATAAGTGACTATAAATTAACCTTTCTTGTGAATGAATAATTTTTTCTTCTTTTTTTCGAGGTAGACATTCAATTCTAATCTATTTTAATAAAAACTATAAAAAACATCAACTTCAAATCAATTATGAGGTTATAAAACCATTTAAAGCGAGTAATAAGGTTTTCAAAGGCATAGGTGACTATAAATGAACTTTTCTTCCAATGAATATCTTTTTCTACATGTTTCTCGAGATAGACATTCAATTATAATCCATTTTAATAAAAAATATAAAAAAAATTCAACTTTAAAATCAATTATGAGGATATAAAAACAATTACAGCAAATAATAAGCTTTTCGAAGGCATGGATGAGTATATATGGACTTTTATTAGCAATGAATGACTTTTTCTTCACATTTCTTGAGGTAGGTAGACATTCAAATATAATCTGTTTCGACCAAAAATGAAAATAAAATTAACTTAAAGTCAATTATGAGATTATAAAGCCATTTAAAGCGAGTAATAAGGCTTTTGAATGCATAGATGACTATAAATGGACTTTTTCTGCCAATGAATAACTTTTTCTTCATGTTTTCTGAGATAAATATTCAATTATAATCTATTTGAATAAAAAATATAAAAAATTCAACTTCAAATCAATTATGAGATTATAAAACCATTAAAGTGAGTAATAAGGCTTTCGAAGGCATAGGTGACAATGAATGGAGTTTTCTTACCAAAGAATATCTTTTTCTACATGTTTCTTGAGTTAGATTTTCAATTATAATCTTTTTTAATAAAAAAATGTAAAAAAATTTAACTTAAAATCAAGTATGAGATTATAAAAACAATTAAAGCAGGTAATAAGGCTTTCGATGGCATGGGTAAGTATAAATAGACTTTTCTCATCAATGAATGGCTTTTTCTTCACGTTTCTTGTAGTAGACATTCAATTATAATATGTTTTGACCAAAAATGGAAAAAAGAATAACTTAAAATCAATTCTGAGATTATAAAGCTATTTAGAGTGAGTAATAAGGCTTTTGAAGACATAGGTGACTATAAATGGACTCTTCCTGCCAATGAATAGCTTTTTCTTCATGTTTTATGAGGTACACATTCAATTATAATCTATTTTAATAGAAAATGCAAAAAAATTCAACCACAAATCAATTATGAGATTATAAAACTATTTAAAGCGGGTAATAAGGCTTTTGAAGATATAGGTGACTATAAATAGACTTTTCTTGCCAGTGAATATCTTTTTCTTCACGTTTCCCAAGGTAGATGTTCAATTATAATCTGTTTTAAAAAAAATATAAAAGAATTCAATTTAAAATCAATTACGAGATTATAAAAATAATTAAAGCAAGTAATAAGGCTTTCGAAGGCATGGCTGAGTATAAATGGACTTTTCTCACCAATGAATAGCTTTTTCTTCACGTTTCTTAAGGTATACAATCAATTATAATTTTTTTTGACAAAAAATGAAAAAAAGAATAACTTAAAGTCAATTATAAGATTATGAAGCCATTTAAAGCGAGTAATAAGGCTTTTAAAGGTATAGGTGACTATAACTAGACTTTTTCATTCCAATGAATATCTTTTTCTTCACATTTTATAAGGTAGAGATGCAACTATAATCTGTTTTAATAAAAAATGTAAAAATATTTAACTTCAAATCAAT
>NW_018401455.1:1821-1978 GCF_002168275.2 Theobroma umbraticum | reverse complement strand
TAAAACTATTTAAAGCGAGCAATAAGGCTTTTGAGGGCATGAGAGAGTCTAAGTGGACTTTTCTTACTAATGAATAGCTTTTTCTTCACGTGTCTTGAGGTAAACATTTAATTATAATCTGTTTTAACTAAAAATAAAAAAAAATTCAACTTAAAGT
>NW_018401455.1:1206-1323 GCF_002168275.2 Theobroma umbraticum | reverse complement strand
TTTCTTGCCAATGAATATCTTTTTCTTCAAGTTTGCCGAGGTAGACATTCAGTTATAACCTGTTTTAATAAGAAATGTAAAAAAATTCAACAAAAAATTAAATATAAGATTATAAAA
>NW_018401455.1:720-1085 GCF_002168275.2 Theobroma umbraticum | reverse complement strand
CAATTATGAGATTATAAAACCATTTAAAGCGAGTAGTAAGGCTTTCGAAGGCATAGGTGACTATAAATGAAATTTTCTTGCCAATCAATAACTTTTTCTTCACATCTCCGGAGGTGGACATTCAATTATAATCTGTTTTAATAAAAAATGTAAAACAATTCCACTTCAATTCAATTATGAGATTATAAAACTATTTTAAGTGAGTAATAAAGCTTTTGGAAGCATGGGTAACTATAAATAGACTTTTCTTGCCAATAAATGGCTTTTTCTTCATGTTTCTAGAGGTAGACATTTAATTATCTTATTCAACCAAAAATGAAAAAAAAATTCAACTTAATGTCAATTATGAGATTATAAAACTATTT
>NW_018401455.1:488-710 GCF_002168275.2 Theobroma umbraticum | reverse complement strand
ATAAGGCTTTTGAAGGCATAGGTGACTATAAATGGAATTTTATTGCCAATGAATATCTTTTTCTACACATTTCTTGAGGTAGACATTCAGTTATAATGTGTTTTAATAAAAAATGTAAAAAAATTCAGCATAAAATTAAATATGAGATTATAAAAATAATTAAAGCAAGTAATAAGGCTTTCGAAGACATGGGTGAGTATAAATGGACTTTTGTCACTAATG
>NW_018401455.1:0-358 GCF_002168275.2 Theobroma umbraticum | reverse complement strand
TGAGATTATAAAACCATTTAAAGCAAGTAGTAAGGCTTTTGAAGGCATAGGTAACTATAAATGAAATTTTTTTGCCAATCAATAACTTTTTCTTCATGTCTCCGGAGGTGGACATTGAATTACAATCTGTTTTAACAAAAAATGTAAAACAATTCCATTTCAATTCAATTATGAGATTATAAATTTATTTTAAATGAGTAACAAGGCTTTCGAAAGTATGGGTAACTATAAATGGACTTTTCTTGCCAATGAATGGCTTTTTTTTCATGTTTCTAGAGGTAGACATTTAATTATAATCTGTTTCAACCAAAAATGAAAAAAAAATTCAACTTAAAGTCAATTATGAGATTATAAAACC
>NW_018401454.1:965-1099 GCF_002168275.2 Theobroma umbraticum | reverse complement strand
TCATGTCTCAATTCAAATGCAAACTCATCATTAAATGAAATTTTGTGTGTGTGTACAATCTCTTCACTTAGAATACTGTACAATCTGGATAAGTTTATATTCTTGAAAATTTTAAATTAGTAATTAACTCCATA
>NW_018401454.1:312-491 GCF_002168275.2 Theobroma umbraticum | reverse complement strand
CAAAGAAAAGATGTCATTAGGCTCAAAGGGGGAAACTAAGGATAATTTATGTAATGGGAGGCTACAAAAAGCTCAATCGGTCCAAAAATGGCCTAAATCATCTCTTTAACTAAGTATAGCCTAGAATTTCACCTTGAGAGAGAATCAAACAAATTATAGAACTTAATACCTAATTCAAA
>NW_018401454.1:0-116 GCF_002168275.2 Theobroma umbraticum | reverse complement strand
GATAGGTAAATTAAATGAAGCTGGCACAAGTAAATCTAGTTGAAATAAAAAAAAATTTAACAAAAATAAAGTAACCTAAACTATCACAAAAACTAACAACAATAAAACCTTCTCCC
>NW_018401453.1:1119-1303 GCF_002168275.2 Theobroma umbraticum | reverse complement strand
AATCATTTAAAGCGAGTAATAAAGCTTTTGAAGGCGTGCGTGACTATAAATGGACTTTTCTTGCCAATGGATATCTTTTTGTTCAGATTTCTTGAGGCAGACGCTCAATTATAATCTGTTTTTATAAAACTTGTAAAAAAATTTAACTTAAAACTAATTATGAGGTTATACAATCATTTAAAGC
>NW_018401453.1:885-1093 GCF_002168275.2 Theobroma umbraticum | reverse complement strand
ACGTTTCTCGAGGTAAAAATTTAATTATAATCTATTTTAATTAAAAATATAAAAAATTTCAGCTTAAAATCAATTATGAGATTACAAAGGCATTTAAAGCGAGTAATAAGGCTTTCAAAGGCAAAAGTGACTATAAATTGACTTTTCTTGCCATTGGATATCTTTTTCTTCACGTTTCCTGAAGCAGATAATTAATTATAATCTGTTT
>NW_018401453.1:457-573 GCF_002168275.2 Theobroma umbraticum | reverse complement strand
AAAGAGAGTAATAAGGTTTTCGAAGGCATGGGTTACTACAAATGGATTTTTCTTGCCAATGGATATCCTTTTCTTCACGTTTCTTAAGATAAATATTTAATTATAATCTGTTTTAA
>NW_018401453.1:165-291 GCF_002168275.2 Theobroma umbraticum | reverse complement strand
GAAAGCATGGGTTACTATAAATGGACTTTTCTAGCCAATGGATTTTTTTTTTACGATTCTCAAGGTAAACAATCAATTATAATCTGCTTTAATAAAAAATATAAAAAAATTCAAATTAAAATCAAT
>NW_018401453.1:0-152 GCF_002168275.2 Theobroma umbraticum | reverse complement strand
AATCATTTAAAGCGAGTAATAAGGCTTTTGAAGGCATCGGTGACTATAAATGGATTTTTTTTGCTAATGGATATCTTTTTTTTCACGTTTCTCAAGAAAAACATACAATTATAATCTGCTTTAACAATAAATATAAAAAAGTTCAACTAAAA
>NW_018401452.1:1420-1615 GCF_002168275.2 Theobroma umbraticum | reverse complement strand
GATTATAAAACCATTTAAAGCGAGTAATAAGCATTTTAAAGGAATGAGTGACTATAAATGAACTTTTCTTCTCAATGAATAGATTTTTTTGGACGTTTTTCCAGGAAAACATTCAATTATAGTCTGTTTTAACAAAAACTATAAAAAAATTGAACTTAAAATCAATTATGAGATTATAAAACTGTTTAAAGCGAG
>NW_018401452.1:1202-1344 GCF_002168275.2 Theobroma umbraticum | reverse complement strand
CTTGTCAATGAATGCTAGTTTCTTCACGTTTCTCGAGGTAGACATTGAATTATAGTATGTTTTAATCACAAATGTAAAAAAAGTTAACTTAAAATCAATTATGAGAGTTCAAAACTATTTAAAGCGAGTAATAAACCTTTTG
>NW_018401452.1:1048-1192 GCF_002168275.2 Theobroma umbraticum | reverse complement strand
TGACTATAAATGGACTTTTCCTCTCAATCAATGTCTTTTTCTACACCTTTCTTGAGGCAGGCTTTCAATTATAGTTTGTTTTAAAGAAAAATATAAAAAAATTAAACTTTAAATCAATTATGAGATTATAAAACCATTTAAAGC
>NW_018401452.1:907-1038 GCF_002168275.2 Theobroma umbraticum | reverse complement strand
ACTTTTGAAGGAATGAGTGACTATAAAGGGACTTTTCTTCTGAATGAATGACTTTTTTTGAACATTTCCCAAGGCAAATAATCACTTATAGTCTGTTTCAATAAAAAATGTAAAATAATTCAACTTATAAT
>NW_018401452.1:397-549 GCF_002168275.2 Theobroma umbraticum | reverse complement strand
ATAAATGAACTTTTCTTCCCAATGAATGGCTTTTTTTGGACGTTTCTCCAGGCAGACATTCAATTATAGTCTGGTTTAACAAAAAATGTAAAAAAATCGAACTTAAAATCAATTATGAGATTATAAAATCGTTTAAAGCAAGTAATAAGCTT
>NW_018401452.1:0-152 GCF_002168275.2 Theobroma umbraticum | reverse complement strand
AAAGCGAGTAATTAGCTTTTTGAAGGAGTGGGCGACTATAAATGGACTTTTCTTATCAATGAATAGCTTTTTTTGCACGTTTCTCAGGGCAAGCATTTAATTATAGTTTGTTTTAACCAAAAATGTAAAAAAAATCAACTAAAAATCAATTA
>NW_018401451.1:1341-1487 GCF_002168275.2 Theobroma umbraticum | reverse complement strand
TGAATGTTTACCTCAAGAAACGTGAAGAAAAAGTCATTCTTTGGCAAGACAACTTCATTTATAGTCACCTATTCTTTCAAAAGCCTTATTACCCACTTTAAATGGTTTTATAATCTTCGAAATTGATTTTAAGTTCAATTTTTTGT
>NW_018401451.1:1249-1331 GCF_002168275.2 Theobroma umbraticum | reverse complement strand
TTAAAACAGATTATAATCAAATGTGTATCTCATGAAACATGAAGAAACAAGCATTCATTGCTAAGAAAAGTCCATTTATAGT
>NW_018401451.1:0-1239 GCF_002168275.2 Theobroma umbraticum | reverse complement strand
TTCAAAAGCCTTACTACTCACTTTAAATAGTTTTATAATCTCATAATTAAATTTAAGTTGAATTTTTTTGCATTTTTGTTTAAAACAAACTATAATTGAAAGCCTACCTCATGAAATGTGAAGAAAAAAGCATTCCTTGGCAAGAAAAGACCATTCATTGTCACCCAGTCCTTCAAAAGCCTTATTACTCACTTTAAATGGTTTTATAATCTCAAAAGTGATTTTAAGTTGAATTATTTTTATAGATTTAGTTAAAAGAGATTATAATTCAATATCTATCTCGAGAAACGTGAAGAAAGAAAATTTATTGACAAGAAAAGTCTATTTATGGTCTCCCATTCCATCCAAAGCCTTATCACTCGCTTTAAATGGTTTTATAAACCCATAATTGATTGTTTGTTCAATTCTTTTTTTTTTACATTTTTGCTTAAAACGAATTATAATTGAAAGTTAACCTCGAGAAACGTGAAGAAAAAGGCATTCATTGGCAAGAAAAGTCCATTTATAGTCACCCATTCCTTCAAAAGCCTTACTACTTACTTTAAATAGTGTTACTATCTCAAAATTGATTTTATGTTCAATGTTTTTTACTTTTTTGGTTAGAACAGATTATAATTGAATGTCTACGATAAGAAAGATGAAGAAGAAGGCATTCATTGACAAGAAAAGACCATTTATATTCACCCATTCCTTCAAAAGATTTATTACTCGCTTTAAATAGTTTTATTCTCTCAAAATTCATTTTAACTTCAATTGTTTTACATTATTGGTTAAAATAGATTATAATTGAATGGCTACCTCGAGAAATGTAAAGAAAAAGGCATTCATTGGCATGAAAAGTCCATTTATAGTCACTTATTGCTTCAAAAGCCTCGCTTTAAATAGTTTTATTATCTAAAAAATCATTCTAAGTTCAATTTTTTTTACATTATTGGCTAAAATAGATTATAATTGAATGGCTACTTCAAGAAACGTGAAGAAAAAGGCATTCATTGGCATGAAAAGTCCATTTATAGTCACCCATTCTATCAAAAGCCTTATTACTCGCTTTAAATGGTTTTATAATCTCATAATTGATCTTAAGTTAAATTTTTTTAATTTTTTGGTTAAAACAAATTATAATAGAATGTTTACCTCAAAAAACGTGAAAAAAATGTCATTCTTTGGCAAGAAAAGTCAGTTTACAGTCTCCCATTCCTTCAAAAGCCTTATTACTCGCTTTAAATGGTTTTATAATCT
>NW_018401450.1:2545-2680 GCF_002168275.2 Theobroma umbraticum | reverse complement strand
GGCATGGGTGACTACAAATTGACTTTTCTCGCCAATGAATGGCTTTTTCCTCATTTTTCCTGAGGTCAACACTCAATTCTAATTTGTTTTGACCAAAAATCTAAAAAATTTCAACTTAAAGTCAATTATGAGATT
>NW_018401450.1:2362-2534 GCF_002168275.2 Theobroma umbraticum | reverse complement strand
TAAAGCAAGTAGTAAGGCTTCCGAAGGCATGGGTGACTACAAATTGACTTTTCTTGTCAATGAATGGCTTTTTCCTCATGTTTCCTTAGGTCAACACTCAATTCTATTCTGTTTTGATCAAAAATCTTAAAAATTTCAACTTAAAATCAATTATGAGATTGTAAAACAATTT